>NC_139939.1:5204317-5454317 GCF_963454915.1 Gymnoscopelus microlampas | reverse complement strand
CATCAAAATTGATGGATGGACTGATTGATCGATTGATCAAACAGAGATGAAGCAAGCAAATCCTTGGTACCTTGGATCCACACCAGTCACAGAAGCGAGCGTCGGAGTGGTTGATTCGTTTACATTTGGAACAGGCCACCATCTTGTTTTCTCCTGATGGAAGCGGGGGGGCGCTCTGGCCACTGAATACCTCCTGCAAACAAACAAACAAACAGACAGGCTTTTAATAACATGCCCAAAACAAGGACGTGGTTAATGTGGTTAATGACGCTTTCAGTCTCTGGATCATAATCTGAAGGAAGGGACCCGAATTCTCCTCCACGAGGCTTGACTTGGACCATACATGGGCAACTGGCGGCCCGGGGGCCACGTGCGGCCCCCACCTTCACTTAATGCGGCCCGCAGGTTAATATCAGAATACTGACATATTATTGATTTCAGCTTGTTACAATTCCAACGTGCAAACACGACCCGCTTTAATTACTTAATTACAGTCTATATTAGTAGCTTAACATAACATAAGTATAACTAAATGCATTTGAAATTAAATAAAACGTTTACTTTTCAGGATTTCAACAAAAAAAATAGTAACCAAAAAAAAAGAAGGAAAAAAAAGAAGAAATCAAGATCTCAGAGGCAAATATATTTACTCCACTACAATTATATGAAAACTTTAGTTACTAGTTACTAAATAGCAGATCTACAAGCTCAAAATGCGTCGCACTGCGACACATTTTGAGCTTGTAGATCGGCTATTTTTGCTACTTTTGTGTGACATTGAATGGCGCAGTACGGCATTAATTTACAAAAAAAAGTTAAAATACGGAGATAAGAGGTGTCTGCCCGACAGTATTATGCAATGTGGCCCTCTGGAGTGAGTGTGGAAATATAGTGGCCCTCTACATCATCAAAGTTGCATCACCCCTGACAGTCTGGAACGTTCTGGGCAGGGTGCCGTGACACAAGTCCAGGGGTGCCGCTGAATACTTAGTATTTAATATTTGGAATTCATCAATATCACTTCAGTTTAATCACTTAGACCCTCTATACCAGTGGTTCTCAAACTTTTTCATGTCAAGGACCCCCAAATTGACACTTTTTTTTAGCCTGCGGACCCCCATTTGAAAATATATGCCAGGGATCCCCAGAGAAGATTTTTACGGCTCTAGCGGTGATTTTCAACCATTTTAATATCAAGGACCCCCAGATTGAGATCCATTAGGCTGAGGACCCCCATTTTAATGATTTCTCTGGGACCACAATTTATATTGTAAAATCAATGTTAATGTGACTCTGAGAGTGAGAGATCTGCTATCTTTGGTGAATATTCCCCCAAGAATATGGAGGCTGGGGTTCAAGTGGTTAAAAGTCAAGTATAAAGTCATTTTCAATCTGTCCTAATGGAAACGGATATTCTCTCTATAAGTTTTCCTCCTGACATACTGTATCGTATAGGGGAAAGACTGACATATTTTAGGTACCATAATATGACATAGATGTAAGGTACTGTAAAGTAATGATATAATTCAGGGGTGCCTTGGATGAAAAAAAGCTACTTACAAGGGTGCCCTGAACCAAAACAGTTTGAGAACCACTGTTCTAATAGAGAGTATGCACATGAGTCACTTTTCCACCGGGACACGCCCCCCTAATCTAGACTGAGTGGCAAAACATTGAGCAGCATGGAGCGTTGGAGTTTGGAAGAGCTCGTTGGAAATCACTCAACGGTCGTGCGTACCACCCGTTTCTAAATGTCACATGATGCAGGAGGCAGCAGGACGTTGTGTTATTGAAAACGAGCGCTTCCAAACTGTGACACTTAGAAAAATAATCACCTGCACGGAATGTATTGACAGAAAGTACTAGCTCATAACATGTCTACGGTGGATTTTTATGAAACAAAAACTTTGATAGAAAGAGGATAATAGGCTCTATGCACAGCAGCCATTTTGGAGAAAAATTGGGCCTCTTCTTACTTCCTTCACAGGTGTTACCAATGATACTAATGAAGGCTCTGTTCCATTCTGGTCAAACAGAGTCAGGGTGTTGATATTGTGCATGTTGGCTCACTAGAAATACTAGTGGGTCTCAAAGTGTGGTCCAGGGACCCTCATTCTTCCTTGAGGGGGTGTAACTCTGAGAGTGTACAAATGGACCCTCCCGGGTCCATTTGGTTATGGGGTTTATGGGGTCCTTGAAATTAAAACGTTTGAGAACCACTGTGCTACACTAAATGGAACAGAGCCTTCATTAGTGTCATTGGTAACACCTGTGAAGGAAGCAAGGAAGGGGCCCAATTTCTGTCCAATATGGCTGCTGTGCATAGAGCCTATTCAAGCTTTCCGTACAGCTGCCATGTTAGTGAGTTTAACGTCGTTTAATACAATCAGATAGGACTTTTCTGTTTGGGTGTATGGGCTGTCAAGGCCAGAAAGTAGTTTTTTGCCACTCAGTAGGCGTTCCCGCATAACTTCCGGGTACGATGATGTCACGCGCATAGCCTCTATTTAGAAGACATAGCTCTTACCGTGGGTTACATGGCGGCTTTCCGACATGTCGCCTTTCCGACGTTAACGAACCCTATACCTAACCCTCACCCTAACCCTAACCGCACGCGGAAGCCACTAGTCGGAGTGGCGAGATGTCGGCATGGAAGACGGTTACCCTTACCGTGGAGGTCTGAGGCAGTCTGGTCTCACAGGTCACACAGTAGAAGATATGTCCCGGGTTCCCTGTCCCACACGACGGACACACCACCTTCCCCTAACACACCAGACCAGACAGGGACACAATACCAAACATAACTACGGTAATACATACAGGCTACAAACAATCATACCTTATCTTAACCAGTATCGTCACTGTCCAAAACTGTCCAAAACGGTTTATATTGAAACATATATATATGTTATATATATATAATAAAACAATGTACATGTTATTATTTAGTCACAAGCTCATAGGCCTTTAGACCAATTATTTGTTTACCAACATTGAGACTGGACGCACAGGTGATTGTTTCACGCAATCAATTCCCAACCTGTTGTTTCGTGGTGCGCTTGTTTCAGCACACCCCAACCCCCTCTTGTGTGTTGGCTAGTGAGGCGCGTCCTAGCGAGACCTTACAGAATGGGTTTCATTGCGCGCATACTGGTTGCACGCATACTGGTTCTTATCAGTGTGACGTCGTCTGTCAAGGGGTCTATTAATACTTTTCATTGGTTCAATGTTTATAAACCCCACACACAGAATTAACCACTTTTCAATCTGGTGTCATTATTTTGGTCATGTCATTATTAGGCAAAGATTTTCAAGAAAGTTTTCAAAGACAGCGAAAATAGCACATCGTCTACAATACCACAACTTGTACAGTAGATCTACTATTTTTTTGCTGCTTTTGCTAGACACTGTCATATGACAAAGTACAACATGGGGCATTCAATTACGGAGAAAAAAGGAAAAGAAGAAGAAACGCACGCACGCACGCCGCGCACACACACACACACACACACACACACACACACACACACACACACACACACACACACACACACACACACACACACACACACAGGCGAGTCTTATATCACCTGTAGTTTTAAGCAGGCTTGAGGTTGTAGCTGGGGGTCGATGGGAGCCTCACAGATCACACAGCTCACAGTGTTGACAGGAACCATGGTGTTACAGTGGACACACAGGGTCATCTGGAGGACAGTTCACATACAGTACGTTTCACAGTTAGTTCAGGGAATCGAACCGATTCCCAGTCGCTAAAATAGACGCTCTACAAGCCTCACAGCGCGTGGCACTGCGACACACTGTGAGCTTGTAGAGTGACTCAATTCACCGTGCGAATCCAGGGACCCTCAGGGTTCCTTGAGGGGGTTCCAAATGGACACTATGTTCAAAAAAAAGTTTGAGAACCACTGGTTTAAGAGGTCAAAAACTCCGGGGCATTAACCCATTAAACGGATATTTCACTTTAGAAATTAAAATAAATATTAGAAGGACAATATCAGCCACCAGAACCAAGGACGGGTATTTCCAATGAATCTATCATGGTTAAAATGGAGTTTGAAGTTACCGTGGGTTTGTATAGCAGGGGGGGCGTGTCTGATAAAATGAATATCAAATATCTGAATATTGAATCAAGCAACTTAAAAACTGTCCGGGGGGCTCACAAAAGCCTGAATAGACGATAAAATGACACAAAGCTTTTTTCAAAGTGAAATATCCCTTTAAGACCCATGAGGCAGATTCTACAAATGCTTTCTAAATCAGTGTTCAAAAATAGCAGATGTACAAGCTTGCAGCGCGGCACGAAGTGATGTGCTGTGAGCTTGTATATCTGTTATTTGTGAATAGCCAACACTAAAATCTAAAATGATGCAGATGGTTTCCTGGTTTTAACCCACTAAGACCTGGAACTGTGTCATTTTTAGATTTGAGCTAAAAAGCATTATTTTACACTTTGGGCTATTCAAAAATAGCTGATCTACAAGCTCATAGCGCGTCACCGAGTGCCACGCTACGAGCTTGTAGATCTATGCTATTTCTGGAAAAATAGTGAAAATGTGTGCAAATCTTTGAATATATATATTTTTAAAGTGAACATTTTTAACTCAAATCTTTGCTTCTGGGGGGTCCCTGGAACAAAATATTTGATGGGGGTCCGCGGCCAAATACATATAATTTTGGGGGTCCTTGACATGAAAAAGATTGAGCACCACTGATATAGAAACATATGTTTTTTAGAATACTGTTGAGATTTAGGAGACATTTAGGAGAGGTCTCAATGGGTTAATGGGTTAAGTCATTTCAACACGATAAACATGCTTATGCATCTGCACCGACATAGTAGAAGCGTACCTGTCCGCCCTCCGTGGGGGGTAAACTCCGTCCGGGTACAGGAGCCAATGGGAAGCCACAGTGCAGACAGAAGCGGGCGAATGGATCTGAGGGACGGTGGTTCAGACACTGACTGCATCTGCACCACAGAATGACAGGGTTGTTAAAGAGGTGGTGCCATGGTTTTGCACTTTTTCTGTTTTTCATGTGTCTATGAGGTTCATAGAACTTCATTAAGCCCCCTGGTGATGTTTTTATGGTGTTTTATGTCTTCTCTGACTATTTTGAGTTTCTTCCTGGAGGCTGAAACCTTGAGGGTCAAACGTGCCAATAGAATAACAGCACTTTAGTGACATAGTAAAAATATACCCTCCCCCTCATTATCATAACACAACAGGTGTGGGCATGAGGAGGAGGAGGGACTAGGATCGGTGGGTGGTGGCGGTGCTAAGGTGGTGGAGGAGGTGCTAAGGTGAGAACCAGGTATACTTAATGAACTGGAGGCGTGTCCACATAAAAACATAATTTTATCACTTTCTGTACACTTTTTCGAAAAAGATCTTCCTCCTGGTATAACCATAATACCTGATGATTATGTTTTGGGGGGGGGGGGTCACTGAAACTCACGGCACCCCGTCTTTAAATAAACCTTGAACCCTGAACATTCAGGCAGAGAGATGGTTCAGACTGAACCTGTACAAGATCTCATTAATTCCATCCTCCGTTAAAATATTAAAAAAGCAAAGAAGAGATACTGATTTTAGTAGAATAGTGCTTCGACTGTATATGATGGGGACTAAGATATTGTAATTTCACTGTTGTATTACTATTACTAATAATATGTCTGAGGAGCTGTACAAAAGTACATTTATGCACACAAGATGTAACAATAAACTTGAACCTTGAATGATGTTAATGTTATGTGTTGTTTTCATCTTGGTACCTGAGGAAGTCGGTGTCTCTGTGGATTCTGTTCCTCTGTGTGTTAGTCAGGTTCCTCAGAGGACTGTCCTGGGAACCCACCTTCTGACACACACACACACACACACACACACACACACACACACACACACACACACACACACACACACACACACACACACACACACACACACACACACACACACACACACACACACACACACAAAATAATAACGAAATAATTTTCGTTATTATTTTGTAATGTTTAGTATTTTCTAATAACTATAAAGCACGTTGAGCTACATTCTGTATGAAAGGTGATGTCAAATTCAGTTTGTTATACATGTATTTCATTGAAGTAATGTTGTGAGCGCACCAGTGTCTGAGAGCGATGAATGGAGCCAGCCTCCTCCACAGGGGTCCGAGCGCCAAGGCGACTGTTGAGGAAACGAGGGCCCCTCGGGGACCTGCTGGAAGGACCCCCCTGGACCTTTGGTACTGTGGTCAAAACAAACAATGATATGAATACAGAAATAAGCTAATTCTTTTTTTAATTCATTAATTTAGAGTGGCCAATTATGTGTATGCCTTTTTCTCTCCCCAATTAAACCAGTTCATTTCTCAACACACATTTCTGTGTTTCCACTGCTGGTGTATCCTACAGGCTCACCTGCCAGTGAGGAGTAGCCTGGTAAACCCTATTTCCGGAGGGAGGGTTTACCAGGCTAAGTGAGGAGCGCATGTACTACAACTACAGATTACAATCATTACCACCAGATCAAACATTTTACAACACTTTATTGGGATATTTCTAGCACTTTGTAAGTCCCACACATAACTTCTCACACACACACACACACACACACACACACACGCACGCACGCACGCACGCACGCACGCACGCACGCACGCACGCACACACACACACACACACACACACACACACACACACACACACACACACACACACACACACACACACACACACACACACACACACACACGCACACGCACCTTGAAGCCATGATGAGTCTCCACCAGAACCGATCTGTGAAGCCTCCTGTCAGGGAGAAGATAAAACACTCTCAGTCACTTGAATTCAAATACCACCTTAACATTTGTTTGACTCAAAACACTGGCGTTTTAATTTCAAAGACCACTTTGATAGGCATTAGGCCACTGACCCTCATCTGATATGATTTTTTTCTCTCTGGGACCCAAGGGATAAGGGTCCATTTGGTTTCTCCTAACTATCAATCATTTAGCAGGGGACCTCCTGGAACTCCCTCAAGGATCCATTGGGGTCCCCTAGACCTTTTTCACATGTACACCACTTTGTCCACTCCATTTTTAATGGCAATGCTGCGTTCACACTGAAAGATACAAAGATACACAGCATATTTGTAGCTTTGTATCTGAAGTTGAAACCAGCTCAACTTGTTTGTAGCTTTGAAGCTGTTGTAGCTTTTGTAGCAGCTACTGTACAGATGTCGGATGTATCCTTCATGTCACTGGCTTCCATCGAAAAAGAATGGCAGCCTGTGTCTTTGTAGCTTCCAGGGTGAACGCAGCAAAGGGTGTGTGGGTGGTGCAGAAGTAAAGCATAATAATGATTATAATTTAGACAGCATTATAATGTAGTGTAGTGTAAATGTACCTGTCTGGACTGCTCCTGTTCACTGAGTTTCATGAAGTTCTCGTCGTCCTTCCTGGATTTAGACTCCTCTAAGACCTCCAACTTCACCATGAAGACCTTTGTTACCGTCGCACTCTGTCTGCCATCACTGTTCATAGATAGATAGATAGATAGATTGATAGATTGATTTCAAATGTATGTCACATTTATGTTTCATTGTATATTAACATTTTGTCTGTCAGCCCGGTAATTTTCTCTGTCCTTCCTTGCCATGTTGGACTAGTAAAGTATGTTTTAACTTAAACTTGAACAGAGTGCCTCGATCTATTTTAAGTTCACCGCCCGATTTTTCACTTTTAAGTTTAACAAAGGAAAGGAACTTAAAAGACACATTCTCTGTGCGGCTCTGTCCAGTTCTCTATAGGACACATACTCTACTTTTAGGTGAAAACGTTTCCACCTAAAAGGTGAAAGGGTGATCAACTAAAATGGTAGCATGTAGTCACCTTAAAGGAGTATTTCCGGTAGGAGACACAAAGAGTCTACTTTGTGTCTCCTACCGGATACACAAGCATCTTTCCGCCGGTAATCGAATTATTGGCTTAGGAATGCAACAAAACCCCCCAAAAATCCATGAATTCAAGGCTTCATGGGCTGTGCAATTGATAGAAAATAAGACATTTGTTTGATGAACTACTCCTTTAAATGGATAAGCAGTAAAAGTAACCTCCCACCTGGTGACGGCCACAGCCCTGACAGACACCTTGCCGTGGGGTAGATGGATGGGTGCGGTGTATGTCAGGGTGCTGTTGTTACCCCGACATCCTGCGTTCTGCAGAGGCTCAGGCTTACTGCCGTCCACTGTGTACAAGATACTCACGTCCGCTGTGTCTGCATTGACAAAAACACCACATCACACATCAATGTCATCACTGGATGTTGGGTAGTAACCTTGTACAAAATGTAAAGGTAGGGTAAGTGATCTTTTTTGGTTAACCCATTTAGACCTGTTTCAAAACAAAAAGTTTTGTATTAAAAGGTTAAAGCATTATATTCTGATAGTAATCATTGCTATAGAGTGTTTGTTCAGTAACAGGAGTCTCCCCGTCTCTCCAGGTTTTTAATAAACAGAAAATACATTTTCAGGTAGGTGAGAAGATTTCAACCAATCAGGAGAGAGTAACCATTTATCAGCTTTATTTTTATAGTGTTCCAGTTCCAATGCTGTCTGTTCATTTCTTTGTGTCATCACTTCTAATTTCACTTGTTTAATCTGTATCGTGAGTTCTCTATCCTGATTGGATAGAATTGGTATCCCAACCTGAATATGCATTTTATGTTTTATAAAGAGCTGGAGAGACATGGAGACTTCTGTTACTGAACAAACACTCTAAAAAAAATACATGCTCACAAGCTATACAAGCTTGCTCTAGATCGGCTGTTTTCGGCTTGCAGCCAAGTAAGAATCAGATATTACGAGCCATCACAGCCCGCCAAAAATACATTTCAGTCAACTAAATCAACTGTAGATTTATTTCACTAAATCTTGTGATATTTATTCAACTAAAACTAGACTAGAACATTTCAGATGACTACACTATGATGCTTCGGTTTGAACATAGAGGTATACCAGATTTGATCTCCACTGGAGTGGAGGTGCTGATCTCCTGCTTGCTCTGTCCATGTGAAGGCAGTCTGATGGGGATGATGAGAGGGGTGACCACACTGCCAGCTGTCATGATCTGCAAACAATACCAGCGGTGGAAAAAGTACTTCTTTTTTTTTACTTGAGTAAAAGTATCAATACTGCAATGTAGAAACACTCTGTTACAGGTAAAAGTTCGGAATTAAAAACTCCGAACTTTGTGAGCTTGTAGATCGGCTATTTTCAAATGGCCGAAATGTATATAGATAGGGCTGAAGTGGTTAAAGTAGGTTTTGTTATAATAATAATCAAAATCTACAAAGTAGTAACTAAAGTTTTGAAATAATTGTAGTGGAGTAAAAGTATAATATCTGATTCTGAGATGTAGTGGAGTAGAAGTAAAAGTACTGAAAATTGGAAATACTCCAGTAAAGTATAAAATCCCTCAGAATTGTACTTAAGTACAGTACCTGAGAGTAAATGTACTTAGTTACTGTACACCACTGGTATATTAAGTAATTGGTGCACATGAGTTAAACATGTCTCACCAACAAAGTAATGGGGGAAACAAATCAAGTAAACACACTGTCAAGTAAAGTATATGATGGAAAGAGTTACAAAAGACAACATCCATATTAATTGACAATTACAATAAACAAAACTTCACAAAGAACAGCACAGCTTAAATGTTATTGTAATATAATGAAGATAAAATGAAATGGATTACTGTACTATGCTCCTCTGTCTCTGCTTTGAGCCGTTTGCATCATGGTCTCCATGGCAACCGGTCTGGAGCCCATAGACTGGACGGATGGCCCTGTTGTGATTGGCTTGTTGTTGTCAAGGGAGACGGGCGAGGAGCTACTTGTAAACCAATGACAGGTAACTGGTTATGGGTTTAGCCCAGTGGTGGAAAGTAACTAAGTACATGTACTCAAGTACTGGACTTAAAGGAAATTTTACTTTACTGGATTATTTAAATGTTCACTACTTTTACTTCTACTCCACTACATCTCAGAGGCAAATATAGTACTTTTACTCCACTACAATTATTAGAAAACTTTAGTTACTAGTTACTTTGCAGATAGATTTGCAGTTTGAAAACAGCCAAAGTTTTCAAAATAATTGTAATGGAGTAAAAGTATAACATCTGAGATGTAGTGCCTACTGTAGAAGTAAAAGTACTGAAAATTGGAAATACTCCAGTAAAGTTAAAATACATCAAAATTGTAGTTACTTTACACCGTACATAAACATATACATTAACAGCTATAATAAACACATATTATTTATATGTATATTTATATAAACACAACAAAACACTTTATTGCGTGATGTAACTGTTACATCACGCAATAAAGTGTTTTTAGTGCATCATGTTAATAACATGATGCACGTAACGTTACGTTATCGTATAACTAAACAGAAGACGTTACAACACGCTTGTTGATACGAGAAACGGTTACACCGGAACCGGTAACACGTCTGAGTTTGTGACTCCTCGTCCGCGCGGCACCGTAGAGTCCCACAATTCGATAGGTCCTTACTGTCGATGTAACACCGAAGTTGAGCTTTTTTTTTTATCAGGCAGATTTCTCGGTCGCTCGGCCGGCTGAGGCGGCTCGCCATTGGATAGCCCTGAAACATGACTGTCATGACCGTTATATTATACCTCTATGGTCATGACGCAACTTGTTCCTGGTTTGGGAAATGTTTCCATCTACAACCCGTACATCTACATAAACGTTCATATTTCAAATATAAAGTGTTGACCCCACGGCTATAAATGTAAAAAGTTGAAACGCTTCTGTTTAAGTACCCGTATCTTCCGTATTGTTCAATAAAAAGCCTTTTAATCCGATTGGCGGCCATCTTCTCATAGAGTTATAACGTATCAGAGTGCAATACGCCTCCCAGCCGATAGGGTCGCGTGGTTGAAATTATATGAAGACGTTTTAAGAAAATGGCCACCAATCGGATTAAAATGCTTTTTATTGAACAATACGGAAAATACGGGTACTTAAACTAAAGCGTTTCAACTTAACATATCCATGGCCGTGGGGTACGCACTTTATATTTGAAATATGAACGTTTTATGTAGATGTAGGGGTTGTAAAAGAATGTTGGAAATATCCAAAACCAGGAAAAAAGTTGCGCCATGACGCGTGTGGCAGACGAGCGTCATGTGAACCATGGCCAGCCATTGGATAACAGTTGAGGACCCAGAGCAGAGAGAGCAGCATCTCATGCTGCATTGCTGCTTAGATAGACAGAGTTTAAACACCTTTAAGTCGCTTAAACTTTAACATTTTGTATCACATTCACCATGACAGACGTCAAGGTAAAGCAGGAGTCTAATGCCGCCGACGTGGCGGAGATAGAGAACAGGTGGGTTCCATGTTTTCACCCTATATTATGGTTGGTTTCGTGTTAGAAACGAAGCTAACGGTGGCTAAAGGCTAAGCGACGCGTTGGTTTGTTTACCTTTAACTCCATCATGTAGATCACGTGTTCTCAACCCTTTTTTCATGTCAAGGACCCCCAGATTTGACATTTAGTAGCCAGGGACCCCATAAGAAGTTTTTTTTACGGCTTTATAGCAGTGATTCTCAACCATTTGAATTTCAAGGACCCCCTGTTTGACATGCATTAGGCTGAGAGGACCCCATTTAATGGCATTTCTATCTCTCAGAGTTACAGACCCGTAGGGGTCCATTTGATTCTATTTGTACACTCAGAGTTACAGACCCTTAAGGGTCCATTTGGTTCCTAATCTATCATTTAGCTGGGGACCCCCTGAAACTCTGTCAAGGGCCCCTGGGGGTCCACGGACCCCACTTAGAGAACCAATGGTGTAGAAGATATGGAACATGTCTTCAATCAGGGTTTCTTCTTAAACATTTTCATATAAGGACCCCCTACGTATAGATATGTATTTGGCTGCGGATGAACCCCCCCCATCTGAAAAGATCTGGTGCCAGGGACCCCCATAAGAGAGGATTTATGTTGTTGAAAATAGCTGCTCTACAAGCTCATGCGACGCGTTGTGAGCTTGTAGATCAGCTATTTTCGAATAGCCTATAGTATAAGTAAAAAGTTCAAGTGGTGAAACAGATTTTGATGCTTTACTAATTTGCTGGCCCGCTCTCAGGGACCCCTGCGGTTCCCCCGGACCCCACATTGAGAACCATGTGTAGATTATGAAAACATTAGAATGTCTGTTGTTTGTAAATGAAGCTGGGGGTGGTGTTTCCAGTCTTTGCCATGTCAGAATCACAATCAGCTTGATTGTCACATCACAGGTTTACAGAGGTAAAAAAAAGTGGGTGAAATTCGTTTTGGTTTATTAGTTCTATGGTATTGTTATGCTATGATGTCCATGGTAGTCACTGATGATCTATCTATACGTCTAGACTGAGTTTAATGATCATGATCATTAATTCTGATCGTAAACGTAATCCTAAACTGGCTGTGGGCGATGTGTCATGTTGGCATAAAGTGCATCGTTGTTATAATTGTAATGACACATCATACAGGATGATCTAGACCAGTGGTCAAGGACAAGGACCCCCAAATTGATAAAAATTTGGCCGCGGACCCCTATCTCAAAATATGTCACGCCAAGGACCCCCAAAAGCAAAGATTTATGTTAAAAATGTTTGGAAAATAGCAGATCTACAAGCTCATAGCGCGGCACTCGGTGCCGCGCTATGAGCTTGTAGATCTGCTATTTTTGAATAGCCAAAGGATAAAAGGTTAAAGTGGTTAAAATGATTGTGATGCTATATTAACTACTTTTGCTGGGGACCCCCTAGAACTAGGGGGGTTCTAATAATCTGAAAACTATAGCCAGATTTGATATCCCAATTGATAGATCGCCCTCCTTATCCAAAATGAATTAAATCCACAGTCAGGAAGTCAACAGTTGTATGGTAAACGGTGCATTCTAAAGTTTCTATACAGTACCGCGGCCTCTTTCCAAATCGCTTTATACAATGTGCATTGCATTCACCCATTCACACACCCAAACAATAGTTACAATACAAGGTATCAGCCTGCTCACCGCCGGGAGCAGGTTCGGGGGAGTTTAATAGTGTTGCTCAAGGACACTTTGTCACAGCCAGACCAGGAACCTTTTACATTTCCAGGATGGCCGCTCTACCCATCCAACAAGGCTCCAAACATCCCAAAACAAACTTGTAAGGCTACTTCTTGGCCTCAATCACAAAACCCATCTAACCCCTAATCATTTTGCTAGGATTGGATGGCTTAGGGTTGAGGACAGAGTACAGCAACTTGCTATGGGCCTGGTTTTCAAGATACACCACAACATTGGGATCCCCCTGTATTTGTCAAAATACTTCCAAAATGTGAATCAAGTCCATGATCATAACACCAGAGGCAGCTCCACAAACCATGTTCAACCCAGATTTGGCTCAACAAAGGGAATGAACTCGTTCTCATGCTATTCATCAAAAATGTGGAATGCCCTACCAAAAGGAGTAAAGGAGTGTAAAACCCTACTCACTTTCAAAAATGCCATAAAGATACACCTTCAGGAGGCTGCAATTCAAAAATGGCCCCTGTCCAAGTCCTAACCTACCCCATGTCCTAACCTAACCTACCCCCTATCCCCCCCTCTCTTTCTTCTTTTGTACATATTTTTCACTCATACCAGTAACCTGTAAACTGATTGTATGACATTCTGTATAGTAGCGTGTATATCTGTCTGTCTCTTATATGTCATCATGATTTGTGTGTATGGGGATCTCATCTTAAACAAGCTAAGTGCTTAATGAGCTATCCAGTTTAGTAGACCTTGTATTGTGAATTTGTACTTCCATGTACTGTTATGTACTGTTCTCATGTCTTACTAAATAAAGTACATCAATCAATCAATCAAAACCCTCCTGAGCCACTGCCGCCCCTATGTTGCTATACCATTGAGTTGCACAGAGCCAGTCATTTCTCTAATAACGTATTGTGTGTGTGTGTGGGTAATAGTAGAATTTGAGAAATAGACATTTTGAGGAGCGTCCTTTACAGGTCCTCACAAGAGAAAAGTTTTTTTTAGGGCGTTGGTTCTCAAAGTGGGGTTCGAGGACCCCCAGGGGTCCTTGAGGGGGTTCCAGGTGGTCCCTAGCTAAATGATGGTGAGTTGGTGACCAAATGGACCCTTATTTGATATTTAACTCTTGAGAGTGTAAAATTAAACCAAATGGACCCTTACGGGTCCATTTGGTTTCATTTTACGCGCTCAAGAGTAAAATTATTGTTAAACAGCTGCATTACTTAATTAAATAATTGTTATTTTGATCAACGTTTGCCTGTTATCTCTCCTATGGTGACAGCTCTCCTACCGGATAATACCGGCAGGAGAAGGCGTGCTCTACTCAAGGGTAGGGATGGGAAGATATGAAATTTTCATGTCACGATTATTGTGACCAAAATGATTGCGATTTATGATATTATCACGATGATGTAAATATGCTTAAAAATCTTAATATGCCACTTTGTATATCTTAGGGGGGGTGTGGATGATCAAGGATCAAGGAATGACATCACACCATCATCATCACATTCAACATAATTGTCCTTTTTAAATGTTTTTATTCTATTACCCAACACAACACCATTCAGCAACTGTTAGGAACACGTTGCCCTGCCTTCTAACCTCTTCTGTAAATTAGTTGCACTGATTCACAGTGGTGCTGGTGTGTGAAATGTTTCGCTGGACGATACATCTGAAAGGAGGACATAAGAATTACTACCCAGCTGCTGTGGTAGTCGGACACAAGCTGTACTCTTTTGGAGGTTACGATCACTGTAATCCTTACTGCAATGATTATATCGATGTCCACATCTTCAACACACTGTCTTTACGCTGGAGGAAGTTGACCACAGTGAAAACTGGAGGAGGAGAACATCATCTTGAGGTTCCCTGCGTGCGCTGGGGCCACACAGCTGTTCTGGTAGAAGACATTGCCTACATCTGGGGGGGACATACTTACTGTAACGTGCTTTATTCATTTGATGTTGACAACCACAGATGGTCCAAACCCAATATTGCCGGAACTGTTCCAGAGGGGAGGTGCTACCACTCAGCCTGTGTCTTTAGGAAGGTCATGTATATTTATGGAGGAAACATTCAGCTGACTGGACACACTAATGACATCTACAAGTTGGACACCACCACAATGGTCTGGTCTCTAATTAACACCAGAGGCACACCACCACCTGTTTCATCAGGTCACTCTGCCACCATCATCGGGACAAAGATGTTTGTATTTGGGGGCTGGGGGTCGGGGAACCCGGGGCGCTTCCACAACATCAACATCGGTGTGTTTGACACAGAGACCAACTGCTGGCTGAGCACACCTTCTCCACAGCTTCTTCCAGAAGGACGCATGGGTCATTCAGCCTTTGCCTACAATGGAGAGCTGTACATATTTGGTGGAAGCAACTTCCAGCAATTAATCAATGGTCTGTGGAAATTCAATCCACAGACCTTCTCATGGAAGAAGGTTGAGACCAAAGGGAAAGCCCCGCGTGGGATGGCTTGGATGTGTCGTTGCATGGTGGGAGAACGTATCATCCTCTTTGGAGGATACAACACACCTGATGAGCTGTATATCTTAGATTTAAGTCCTAATCTGAAGATGTTATGCAAGCTAGCGGTTATTCAGTACGGTGTGGAGCAGTCTGAACTACCACATGACATCAGGTGGGAACTGGCAGCCATGACTACCAACAATAAAAAGATCTAAAAAAGAGAAAAAAAACTGTGATCCCATTTTAAAAATAATAATAATACAAATAATGATAATAAATAAATAAAAAAGAATAAACAAACAAACTGCAAATGGCAACGGGGTCGAAGCATATCAGAGAAAGATGATGAAGAGGAAGATGATGGCCCTCAGGAGAAAATGCAGACGAAGAGGAAACATAAAAACATGTGGGAAGAAGGATTCTCTGCTGGAACTGATACCTCCACGACCCTCTGGATAAGTGGATGAAGATGGATGGCTGGATGGATGATGGATGGATGGATGGATACACCAAATTAACACGTTGCCTGCCATGGACGCATAAAGTCGTTCTATTATCAAATTATTATTTTTTTTGAAAATTCCACAAGGGGCACCCTAACACAGCTTTGGGATGATCCATCGTCACTCAGAGAAGAAGTATGTGGATGTGACGTCATTCCAAAAAACGTCACATCCATCCACCCTGACTATGGGATTTTTAGAAAAACACTCCTAACTCTGTTTCTTTTTTTTGCATTGAAAACCACCCGTTTTCAACGGGCCATAGCCCCAAAATGGCCGATTGCCGTTGGAATGTTATTGTTCCAATGGACACACTGATCCCTCCGCCTTCTCACAGGGACTTTTTTTTTTTACACAATCTGGCTTCCACTGCGTTTCAAAGATCGTCGGATTAAGGTAATTACTCTGGCAAGGGGATAAAAAATGATGTTTAATATCTTGGCAGGTAATGTTAAGACTAGAGAGAGGGGCGTGTCTGATAAAATGAATATATATAATATCTAAATACTGAATCAAGCAACTGTCCGGGGTGCTCCCAAAAGCCTGATCATTTTCGCGATAATTACAGTACCCCGCGATACTGTTATCGTGGACGTTCTTTATCGCGATATACGATAATATCGTATATCGTCCCATGCCTACTCAAGGGTAGTCTTGAGGAGTAGTCTCATGGGATTAACTGGGTGCAGATTTTAACTGGGTGCGACGATTTCGGCACGTCGGCCTTCCTCAGCGTTTCAAACTAGCATCCTAGTTTGAAACGCTGAGGAAGGCCGACGTGCCGAAACGCGTCCGTTTCTCTTTCTCTAGATAGTCATGTCTGCTGCGGCTGTTCACCTTTAAAGAATAAACCAAGAATACAACTGAAGAGAGTGCGGATGTTCCTTTATTATATCTCTCCTATGGTACCACATCAATACAGCATGGAATTGTGGACAAAATGGTATCCAACGACAACAAAATATTCTAAGCCTTAGGTCTGAGAGTCTAAATCTCATCAAACGGTGGTTCTGTGGCTCAAATGGCAAATAAATAATGGACCTTGATATGAAAAGGTTTGAAAACCACTGTTTATGGTTATTTAGGGGGTTAGGGTTGGTGATCTGCCTGATTGATACTTCATGTGCCATGTCACTGAAAATAGCCAATTGAATCTTGTAGATTGGCCTTTTTTGGGATCACAAATTAGTTTTCCTACATTTTTTATGTACTCACAAGTATCGTGTGTGTGTGTGTGTGTGTGTGTGTGTGTGTGTGTGTGTGCGCGTGTGTGCAGGATAAAGGACCTGTGTCAGCAGTTTCCTCACGGCATCACGGACCAGGTGATCCAGAACGACATGCCTCACCTGGCTCCCCAGCAGAGGGCGATGGTGATCAACAGACTGCTGTCGCTGGTCAGTCACTCAACTCCAATCCTCCTGTAGTAGACCTTTAATCATCCTGACATCACCACAGCCAAACATGTGTTACCGGGTAGAACATACCGCCCGGCAGCGTGGCATTGGAGCAGTCTTATTCGTTAACCCATTAAGACCGGGAACGCATACTGTGTCATTTTAGATTTTTAGCTATAACCATTCTTTTATTCACCTGTTTCCTAGACTGTGTGTTTTCCACTTCCTGTCGATTTCATTGGATTTCATTGGATCAAATCGACAGGAAGTGGAAAACACAGAGCCTAGGAAACGGGTGAATACTTTGGGCAATTCAAAAATAGGAGATCTTTGAATACATATATTTTATAACATTTTTAACTCGAATCTTTGCTAATGGAGGTCCCTGGAACAAAATATTTTACAAATGTTTGCTTTAAAAAATATGTATTCAAAGATTTGCACTCATTTTCACAATTTTTCAGAAATAGCAGATATACAAGCTCATAGCGCGGCACTCGGTGCCACGCTATGAGCTTGTATATCTGCTTCCCATTAACCCATTAAGACCTGAGGCGATTCTTAAAAATATTTTTTTTTTTAACATTTTTTTTTTTTTAAATCAAAAAATATTTTTTTTTCAAGACTTTTCATAAATAGCAGATCTACAAGCTCATAGCTTGAGCTTGTAGATCTGCTATTTTTGAATAGCCTAAAGAAATCTAAGAGTGACACAGATGCGTTCCTGGTCTAAATGGGTTAAATTAATATGATTGACTGATATCAACATATAAAAGGCGTATGAAAGGCGCTCGGGTGGGGCAGTGGTACTGATGCTGAGCATCAGTACGAACACAAGTGGCCCGTGTTTTGGGGGAGGTAAGCCGGGCAGGGAGAGTGATATTTGTCACCGCACGCGTGCACCTACCCGTGCGGGGTGGGGTGGCACCTGTCAGCAGGGAGTTTTGGGGCGGGAGGAGTAGTACGAAGCCCCACGTCGAAAAAAATCACTCGTAGATCTCCTGTTTTTGAATAGCCAAAGTATAAAATAATGCTTTTTAGCTCAAATCTAAAATGACACAGATGCTCTCCCGGTCTTAAAGTCTTCCGCGTGCTATCTCTCCCCTCTCGCTACGACCATGAGTTATTGAACACAGAAAAAAGGCCGTTCAGTAGATGCCTGAGTAATTGCTACATGTTTGCTTTGGAAGTTTTAAGAGAGAACCTGATAATTCTGAGACATATTGGCCCTCATTTGTCAATGGAACGTATACGCCCGCGTACTGTAGATCCGATTGGAAGAATCGCCTCACGACGGGGCTCACGCGTGATTTATCAAGCGGTCGTATCCTGCCAATCGCAGCGTAATAATGGTCAGGTGTTGATCCGCAAGTTTTTCGACATAAGGAAGCGGAAGGCGGCCGTGAGGAGAAACCCTACCAATGTATAATGTACAAACTATCAGCAGTATTGTTGACAAATACATACATCTTTTGTCAGTGAATGGAGATTATTGACAGTGGATATGAGGCACATACCGGTCAGAAAAGCCATAAATCCTCTTACAGTATGTGTGCATGTGTGTGTTTTCAGGGTCAGCTGGACCTGCTCAGGAACAGCACTGGACTCATGTACCGCATGAAGGACGCGCAGACAGCCAGGTGAAAGCTTACTCATTATAACGTTAGCACTGTAAAACAAAGCTAGTGGATATATTCAGCCGTTGGACTTTGTTGAGCTACAACATTTGATTAGTTGAGGCATGTTTCATTTATAGTGTTTTCACCAGTGGTGGAAAGTAACTGAGTACATGTACTCAAGTACTGCACTTAAGTACAACTTTGAGGTGTTTGTACTTTACTTGAGTATTTCCAATACTTTTACCTCTATTCCACTACATCTCAGAGGCAAATATTGTACTTTTACTCCACTGCAATTATTTGAAAACTTTATTTACTAGTTACTTTGCAGATATAAATGATGATATTATTAAACATACATGAACCACTTTAACCCTATTTTATACCTAGGCTATTTGAAAATAGCCGATCTACAAGCTCACAACGCGACGCATTGTCAGCTTGTAGATCTGCTATTTTCAAACATTTTAGTACTTTTACTTTTGGTACTTTTGATGCCAATACTTTTGTACTTTTACTCAAGTAAATTTTGAACATCAGTACTTCTACATTGCAGTATTGATACTTTTACTTCAGTAAAACATTTGAGTACTTTTTCCACCACTGACTGGTTTCCACATTGTAAGCCTGTATGAGTATGTAGCCTTACTGGCTTGTGTTGTGTCTCCCAGTAAGATGAAAGGTTCCGACAACCAGGAGAAACTGGTTTACCAGGTCATAGAGGACGCAGGAAACAAAGGTAGGACCTGCACACTCACGTCCATTACATAATACGCCGCATCCTACCGCGGGGTGGTCTTTTACCATGTGTTTGTGTGTTAGGCATCTGGAGCAGGGACATGGGATGTTTTTATTTTTTACCCTGTGTTTGTGTTGTAGGCCAGTGGTTCTGAACCTTTTCAGGCCGGTCTTTTACCATGTGTTTGTGTGTTAGGCATCTGGAGCAGGCACTTGGAATTGCAGGATATTGTGAAAAATCACACCCTGTTTGAAGGAAGCGGTGCCTTTGGGGGCGGGGCTTAACTCATTTCAGTTCGTCCCTATTGGTGGTCTGAGTCCACTTACCAAATGTGTACTTGGTAGCATGCTGCAAACTGGAATAATGGCTGTTTAAAGCCCAGCCAATGGGCAGACAGAGGGGGCGGGGCTTAAGTAATTACAGTTTGTCCCTATTGGTGGTTTTAGTCTATGTCCAAAATTTGATGGCATAGGCAATCTCCAAGTCCGTGTGTGTGTGTGTGTGTGTGTGTGTGTGTGTGTGTGTGTGTGTGTGTGTGTGTGTGTGTGTGTGTGTGTGTGTGTGTGCGTGTGTTTGTATGTGTTGCTTCTTTGCCGTGCTCATCCCGGGCTCATACGGACAGACGGACACACAGACACACAGACACCGAGTCAAAGCCACGTATAGAGCGGTTGGCACCGCTAAAAATAGCAGATCTACAAGCTTACAACACCTCACGTTGGGAGGCGTTGTGAGCTTGTAGATCGTCTATTTTCAACTTTCTTATATTATTTGACAATTTGGCCAACGTTTGACGTTTGAAGTATTAAAACGGTCTTAAAAGCCCTTAAATTGTCACTGAACTATCATCTGGCGACCCCCCCCCCCCCCCCCCCCCCCAAATCATGTGGGGACATGATTGCTTTTACTCTGTAACTGTGTTGTAAGCATCTGGAGCAGGGACATGGGGTGTTTTTTTTTACCCTGTAACTGTGTTGTAGGCATCTGGAGCAGGGACATGGGGTGTCTTTTTAACCCTGTAACTGTGTTGTAAGCATCTGGAGCAGGGACATGGGGTGTTTTTTTTTACCCTGTAACTGTGTTGTAAGCATCTGGAGCAGAGACATGGGGTGTTTTTTTTACCCTGTAACTGTGTTGTAGGCATCTGGAGCAGGGACATGGGGTGTTTTCTTTTTACCCTGTAACTGTGTTGTAGGCATCTGGAGCAGGGACATGGGGTGTTTTTTTTTTACCCTGTAACTGTGTTGTAGGCATCTGGAGCAGGGACATGGGGTGTTTTTGTTACCCTGTAACTGTGTTGTAGGCATCTGGAGCAGGGACATGGGGTGTTTTTTTTTACCCTGTAACTGTGTTGTAGGCATCTGGAGCAGGGACATGGGGTGTTTTTTTTTACCCTGTAACTGTGTTGTAGGCATCTGGAGCAGGGACATGGGGTGTTTTTTTTAACCCTGTAACTGTGTTGTAGGCATCTGGAGCAGGGACATCCGTTTTAAGAGCAACCTCCCTCTGACTGAGATCAACAAGATCCTCAAGAACCTGGAGAGCAAGAAACTCATCAAAGCCGTCAAATCTGTGGCTGTGAGTCCACCGGTTTCTAGTTCTACTAAAGCCACCGTCCTATAATTACAGTATCTGAAATATATGGTGCAAAATGGTTTAAAATATGACACCTGAAGGCAGAGCTGGGTGAGATGGACAAAATCAAATATCACAATATTTTTGACCAAATACCTTTATATGACGATAATATAAACGTTCTTTTTAATCTATCAAACATTTTCAAAAATTGCCATTGTAGACGGATCTACAAGCTCAGTTAGCGTTGTGTTGTCTTTAGCTGGTAGTAACTAGTGATGAGCGGGTCGACCCGTAACCCGCGGGACCCGCGGATCAACCCGCGGCGCGGGTGGGTCGAGTCAGAATTTCAGAGGCAATTATGCGGGCTGTGGGTGAGCGGGTCAGCCGCTCTCACTCGCAAAAAAAATAAAAATAATCACATGCTCTTGTTTTGTCTGTATTCCTAATAAGAATAATAACAATAAAACAGTTTGAATATACTTGGGGGACAGAATAAATAAAAAAATCGCCGGTCGCGGGGCGGGTTGAGCCATAGATTTATATATGGGTTCGCGGGGCGGGTTGAGGCGGGTTGGGTTCCGTCGCGGGGCGGGTCATGAAAAAACCCGACCCGCTCATCACTAGTAGTAACGGCCGCATTACAGTAAAGTGATGTCATTTTTCTTACCTGACCGTTTTAGATGGTCTGTTATTTACATTTATACATTTAGCTATCAGATAGGAATTACTGATGATTATTTATGGAATGTTTTGTGTAAATAATTTGTGAACGCACCAATAGTCACAATGTCACTATTGAGGTAATTGGTAAAAAAAAAGAATAATAATATTGTTTGTTTTAATCTTCCAGGCATCTAAGAAGAAGGTGTACATGCTGTACAACATCCAGCCGGACCGCTCGGTGACCGGAGGAGCCTGGTACAGCGACCAGGACTTTGAGTCAGAGTTCGTGGAGGTCCTCAACCAGCAGTGTTTCAAGTTCCTACAGAGCAAGGTGACGTTTGACACTCATTTGGTGCGAGGAGTCCATTGGAAACTGGAACCTAACAGTGTGCCAGTAGATGTATTTATGTCTGTTTGTCCCATAACCATATGGGTATATACAACTAGGGTTGGGATCCTTTAGGAGTTTAACTTTAACTGCCAGAGTAATAGTGTCACGCCACTGCCAGCGAAAGCGATCATGGAATATTTTCCGTGATCACCGTCCTCACGGCGATTGCCTCATTACACGCACGGGGGTCTCGTAGAATTGGGGGTTATGGCCAGTTGAATGTGGCTTGTTTTCACCAAAAACAACAGAAAACACTCTGCGCGTGTACAAATGGAACCCATTTGGTTCCATTTGTACACTCAGAGTTATGTAAGGGTTCATTTGGTTCCGTTTGTACACACTCAGAGTTACAGACCTGTAAGGGTCCATTTGGTTCCATTTGTACACTCTCAGAGTTATAGTGGTCCTTGAAATTAAAAAGTTTGAGCACCAGTACGGTATTGTAATTGTATAGCAGACAGACGTGAAATCTACATACCAGCTCTGACCAAGCCCCCATAACAGTGAAGCTGCCGTCACCTGGTGGTCAAATCTGGGATCGCAAGAGTCCCGCATTTAAAACGCTACTGCGCATGCTTCTACCGTCTGAAACCCTAGTGGCACCTGCTCGGTGCTCAAGTCTTCCGCATCTGAGCACCAAAATGTGGTACTTCTGGGTGCTTCATGCGCTGGGTGAGCAACTTCATTTAAATGAATAGGTTGGGGGCGGGGCCGTCCGTTCTCTAGATATATCATTAACTCTTTGGCTTTGACAGTGTAGATAAAACCGGCTCCGGAAACGGTTCCAAATGTGATGGAACCGGTTCCGATTCCTTAGTATTTAATTGGACCCGATTCCTCCGGTTCCGGATCCCAACGCTACATACAACAGATTGGGCTTAACGGTTGTTCTTTGTTGTTGTGTCCCCCTGGCAGGCGGAGGTAGCGAGGGACAGCAAGCAGAGTCCCATGGTGCAGAGGAACAGCTCCTTCGCCACGTCACACGAAGTGTGGAAGTACATCTGTGAACTGGGCATCAGCAAGGTGTGTGACTGATATGCACACAAAACATGACAGCCGCTCAGCTGACTGAGATGCAGAGTCAGTTCCTTTAGTACTGCTGGTTTTCTGTCCTCCAACATGGTCATCGTTGCCAGGTTTTGCGAGAGAAACGAGCAACCAGGTCTATGAAAACAAGCCCAACATATATTGATTGAATACTTTATTAGCAGTTTGCAAAAACAAGCACAGGAAAGTACAGTTCAATACATGGTCTGCTAAGAGGATTTTAATTGCAATATTTCACACTCTAGAGAGTCTCTAGAGTGTGAAATATTGCACGTTGCCTCAGCCTGCAATAAAACGGTTGTCAATTCATGATACTTTCTCATCTCCTATTTTTTATACTTAACACATCGGGTGCCAAACACAACTCCGAAACTTTTTACGTTGGGGAAAACGACTCATTTTGTATGCGCGATCGCTCCGCCATTGTGACCCGCGGTAAAGATGTTATCGTTCCAGGCGTTAGCCAGGACCACCCTGCAAAACGCACGCATGCTTTGTGTCACATGGATTGCTCGTCGTGGAGTCTACAGCTTAAACAGCGCCGCGCAGCTCAACGGTGAGATTTCTGGCACCGAACGTAATCTGTTATTATAAAATTCTGGCACCGAATGTGTTAATATGCAATGTCAATGTTGTGTAAGAAAAATCATTAAATGTATAAAATGCTGCTACAGTAACACAATAAATAGAAGAATCTATGGATTTGACGCTGTGATCGTTAATATCGGGATCGGCAGATACTGCTTCCAGTTCTACCCTAGACAAAAACATTTCAGATGACTAAAATGTTCATTGAATTGTATTCAAAAGATTATGACTAAAACTAAATCAAAAAGATCTGCCGTCATAATGAACACTCCCTCTGTTGTCCAGGTGGACTTGTCCATGGAGGACATCGAGACCATCCTAAACACGCTGATCTACGACGGCAAGGTGGAGATGACCATCATCGCCGCCAAGGAGGGCACGGTGGGCAGTGTGGACGGACAGATGAAGCTCTACCGAGGGGTCAACCCCATCATTCAGCCCACAGGACTGGTCAAAGTGCCCTGTGGACTCTGTCCGGTAAACATCTATCTATCTATCAGTCCATCTCTCAGTCAATCTAATCAATACATCTATTTATCTATCAGTCAGTCAATCAATACATCTATTTATCTATCAGTCAGTCAACCAATCACAGAGCTCCAGAGTCCAAATTAAACCCTCCTGTTTGTCAAAATAGAACAAATTAGGGCTGCAATTATCCATTATTTTCTTAGCGATTATTATTGATTACCAGTGGTGGAAAAGGTACACTTTTTTTTTTCTTAAGTGAAAGTATCAATACTGCAATATATAAATACTCTGTTACAAGTCTGACATTCAAAATGTACTTGAGTAAAAGTAGAAAAGTATTGGCTCATAGTCATAGCGCGGCGCCGCACTATGAGCTTGTACCGTAGATCTGCTATTTTTGAAAGATCTTGAAAATGTGTAAAAATCTTTGAAATATGTCGTTTTTTAAAGCAAACATTTTTAACTCAAATCTTTGCTTCTGGGTGGTCCCTGAAACAAAATATTTTGAGATGGGGGTCCTTGACATGAAAAAGCTTGAGAACCACTGATATTAGAAATACGTTTTTTATTTATTTTTATAAACCTGTTTAAACCTGTTTGATTTGGAGTTACAAATGTTCGCTTTAAAAAATATATGTTCAAAGATTTGCACACATTTTCAGAAAATGGCAGATATACAGTACAAGCTATAGCACGGCTATGAGCTTGTAGATCTGCTATTTTTGAATATCCAAACAAGTCTGAAAATTCTTAATGGGTCTTAATGGGTTAATCTTTTATTTTATTAAATCGTAGACTTGTTTTTATAATGGATCAGTAATAAATGAGCTGCTGCTCCCCTGGAACAAATGCTAATGATTTAGTTTGTCGTCCTGCAGGTGTTTGATGACTGCCACGAGGGGGGTGAGATCTCTCCGTCCAACTGTATCTACATGACAGAGTGGCTGGACTTCTGACCCGCACACCCACCCCCACCCTCCCTGACGTTTTCTCTATGATGAAAACCATTTAAAACGTGTGGCTTTATTTTCTGTTGTTGATCTGTGATATATTCTACGTTTATTTTGTATTTATCTCACAGGGTCTGATAAATGTTCCTCCAGACCCTGCAAAATATAAGTAAGGTGACACTCAAAATGTGTTTCCGGTTTTAATTTATGTTCGATTATAACAGTGGTTTTCAACCTTTTTCATGCCAAGGACCCCTAAATTGATATTCATTTGGCCGCGGACCCCCCCATCTGAAAATGTTTCGTGCCAGGGACCCCCCTGAAGCAAAGATTTAAGTTAAAAATGTTCGCTTTAAATATATATATATGCAAAGATATGCACACATTTTCAAGATTTTTCAAAAATAGCAGATCTACAAGCTCATGCCGCGGCATGAGCTTGTAGATCTGCTATTTTTGAACAGCCCGAAGCTAAGTGGTTAAAAATGATTGTGACGCTATGTTAACTAATTTAGCTGGGGACCCCCTGGTTGAGAACGACTGAATTATAACAAAAATGTGTCTGGACCTGGCAGCAGATCTCTGCGCCGTCAATCACACAATTCAGAGTTGTAGATTTAACCACCTTGAACACTAAAGACTTCAGTGACTGGTGTCCCCCAAGGCTCCGTAATAGGTATGCTCCTTTTCCCCCCCTCTGCAACAGTGATTCTCAAATCTGTTTCAATTCATGCATTTAATGCATTACTCCATCATCTGTTTGCATTAATTACATTAACGCAATTATGTCCAAAACTGTTACTTTTCAAGATTCAAATTCAAAAACAGCAAAAATGGCAGATCTACAAGCTCAAAAGCATCGCTTTGTGCCACGTTTTTGAGCTTGTAGATCGTCTACTTTTGATGCTTTTCTTTTCTAGATCTAGGGGGGTTCATTTTTTAAACAAAACTTAGAATATGGAGAAAAGAGGTTTCTGCCCGACAGCAACGATATATACTTTGTTTTACCCCTCTGGGACCAATCTACACTGTACATTTGTTTACGTAACTCAGAGAGTTCAAATGGAACCAAATGGACCATTTGCACTCAGAGTTACAGACCCGTAACGGTCAATTTGGACTCCTGGTGGTCCCTGGACCTGACAGTGACACGCTTGGAATTTTGGAAGAAATATGGATTGATGTGAAAACTTGTGATCTAGATCTACATTCACAGAGAGGCAGAAGTGAAACCCGTCCCCATCATGAGCTTCCCTTGAGGCAGGGACGTGCACAGATAGACTCTAGGTGGTGCTGGAGCACCTGCCCTTTGCCCTCTTGACCAGAAGTGCCCTTTTGAAAAGAAATGTTTTTTTTTACAGCAGGGGTCTTCAACAGGGGGTCCGGGACCCCTAGGGGGTCCTCAGAGTTACTACAGGGGATCCGCCAAATCTTTATGTGATATGATTTTTCTTTTTACCATAACCACTCGAAACCTAGCATCCCTTTTCTGAGGAGAACTTTAGCCAAAAATAGCAGATCTACAAGCCCACAGTGGGCTTGTAGATCGGCTATTTTTGGCAAAGAGGTATAGGTGTAGAGGGAAAAAAGAGCAGACCAAGTAAACAAAAAAAAGTATAATTTACTTGAGCACCTGCCCCTCAAAATGTCTGTGCACGCCACTGCCTTGAGGCAAATAAATATGACCGAGCCTCTCTGCAATGGTTCCACAGACCTCACCAGCTCTAACTGAAGGAACATACATTTTCTCAGGTAGTGATTGGAAGGAATGGTGGCTCATGATGGATTTTCCTGAATAGTTTAGCCCATTTAGACCGGGAACGCGTATTGTGTCATTTTTTTGATTTCTTTGGCTATTCAAAAAATAGCAGATCTACAAGCTCATAGCGCCGCGCTTGAACGTTAATGCTGCTTGCTGCTATTATTTGGGAAAATCGTGGACATTTGTGTTTTTAAAGCGAACTCCGATATGTGCTTCTGGGGGGGTCCCTGGAACAACATATTTTGAGATGGGGGTCCACGGCCAATTACATATCATTTTTGGGGTGCTTGACATGGAAAAGTTGATATAGCAACATACTGTTAGGATTTAGAAAACATTTTTAGATATTTGGCCGCGGACCCCCCATCTCAAAATGTTTTGTTCCAGGGACCCCCCAGAAGCAAAGAGTTGAGTTACAAATGTTCGCTTTAAAAAAATATATATTCAAATATTTGCACACATTTTCAAAAATAGCAGATATACAAGCTAATAGCGTGGCACTCGGTGCCTCGCTATGAGGTTGTAGATCTGCTATTTTTCAATCGCCAAAGAAATCTAAAAATGACAGATGCGTTCCCAGTCTTAATGTGTTTATAGAATGTTGGCCTCCAGGGTCCAAGTGGGTATATCCCACTGTGGTAATCTTTAAATATATTCAAATCTACAGTATTAAAACATTTCATTTGGTCCAGTCTTTAAGACCGGATATCCATGATTCAAAGTCATACTGGGTCGCCTTCATGAATGTTTTTTGCAACACCCCTGGGAGCTATGCCTATGTGGTCATTACAGCATCTGTTCCTTTGCTGGGTTTGCCAGTAATACATTTCTGTAGAAAAGAACAGAAAACAATTTCCGGTTCCAAACACTTTCTTTGAGTGCCTCTATCATTTCGGTGTGAGTTTTCACTCAAATAAGCCGGTAAAAAATGTAAAAATAACTATTTGAATAAGTAACACAGTATGACTTTAAAAACAATGACCAGTACATCTGTTAAAACAATTATAGTGGTGTTGATGGTGCAGCCCTTTAAGGTATGTTCACTGAAATAAAAGCTGTTCCTACAATGTTACAAGCTGTCATCTATTTGATTAAGTTGAAAGGACACGAGTCATGAGGTGTATCTAATCAATATTGAAGATAGTTGCAGTTTGTTGCAGTTCTAACTCAACCTTCAAACTGAACCAAGGGAATTCCTATCAGAACAATATACCATCCAAATATCTACTAACCCAGTGGTTCCCAAACACTGGGTCAGGACCCATTCTTGGGTCACTCACGAGTACTTTTTGTTTCGTTTTTCACTACCATTTCTTATGTATTATTTCAAAACATTTTCAGTAAATAAATGTCAAACATTCAACAGAATTTCATAACATTCTTTTAATAAAACAAGTAGTTCAAATAGCCATTCTACAAGCTCTCAACAATCGCAATACAGGAATTTTCACTAGTTTGAGTCAAATGCTCCGTAAATGTACTTAGCTTTAGTTATTGTCCACCACTGCCCCTGATCAACACACTGTAGTGAAGATATGATATCTCTGGAGAGTGTTAATGATGTCTATGTGACAATACAGTCGCATTTAGTTTTTTGCTTTTGAATTATTTGTCCTCTGTGAGTTTGACCACGGCCTTGATGAGCTCAGGGAAGTGTGTGTCCATGAAGTGTCCTCTGTCGGTGTACTCGTGGAGCTCCGCCTCCAGGCCCTCCGCCACTTCCTTCTGCTCCGTCCAGGGCAGGAAGGGGTCGTCCCGCGAGCCAAACTGGACAATGTGGCCCACGTTCCCCCGGATCCTCTCCCACTCCCACGGACGACTGAAATACCCTTGAGGATTTGGAAGGAGAAACGTTCAGTATACCTGCACAACACATCCACGGCCATTCAACTCCTCAATAGGCTCTATGCACAGCAGCCATATTGGACAGAAATTGGGCCCCTTCCTTGCTTCCTTCACAGGTGTTACCAATGACACTAATGAAGGCTCTGTTCCATTTAGTGTAGCACAGTGGTTCTCAAACTTTTTAATTTCAAGGACCCCCATAACTCTGAGTGTACAAATGGAACCAAATGGACCCGGGAGGGTCCATTTGGTTCCATTTGTACACTCTCAGAGTTACACCCTCTCAAGGAACCATGAGGGTCCCTGGACCACACTTTGAGACCCACTAGTATTGCTAGTGAGCCAACATGCACAATATCAACACCCTGACTCTGTTTGACCAGAATGGAACAGAGCCTTCATTAGTATCATTGGTAACACCTGTGAAGGAAGTCAGAAGAGGCCCAATTTTTTTCTCCAAAATGGCTGCTGTGCATAGAGCCTATCTGTGACTGATTTCACATGGTCGCTGCTGTGCTGGGTGGAAACTGTGTATGTCCAAAAGCTCTTGTTAAAGGTAGGGTTTTTCTTGAACCATAAGTGTTGAATAGCTCTATATGCTGATAGTACTCATTGCTACAGAGTGTTTGTTTAGTAACAGGAGTCTCCATGTCTCTCCAACTCTTTATTAAACAGAAAATGCATTTTCAGGTCAGGATACCAATTTTATCGAATCAGGAAAGAGAACTCAGACATGATACAGATTAAACTGTATAACTGTAAAAAGTGAAATTGGTCAAATCATTGCTATAGAGTGTTTGTTCAGTAACAGGAGTCTCGGTCTCTCCCGTTACTGAACAAAGACTCTATAGCAATGATTACTATCAGAATATAGTGCTTTAAGCAAAATATATCACTTACCCTACCTTTAATACTTTTCGTTGGTTATTTATATATATATTCAGAAAACCCAAAGACACTTAACCACTTTCACAATTTTTCAAAAGTAGCAAAAATAGCAGATGTATAAGCGCACAACACTTCACAATGCGACGCGTTGTGAGCTTGTAGATCTGCTATTGTTGCTACTTTAGTGTGACAGGGTAGTGTGATGGAAGTACGGCATTATCTAAAAAGGCACTACTGTACATTCAGTCGTCCTATGGAAAATAAGTGATGGGGCACAAATCTCACCACTCGCTCTCTCGTTTTCATCCCCCAGGTGTGAGGTGTACGCTCCCACCAAGATGATAGCAAACACTTTGTGTGTCTCTGCGTACCTGCAAGACAGATTTATCTTATACACATACGGTACATGCATTATATACTATATGTCAAAAAATGTATCAAGGGTCCTGGAAAAAGAATTGGCTATGCATTGTAAAAAACAGGAGTAAAAGACCCATTATTGCGCTGAATGATTTTTATATAGTTATGGAAATTGAGTTAAATATTCTGGAAAGGTTTTGGAACAGTTTTGAAAATTCATTGGTAAAAAATGTGTGGGAACCCTGGAGACTAGACATTGTTTGGAATTTTAGATATGATATCATAATGTGATGATGTGGCATAAGTGTTGTCTTTTCCTGGTTTTAAATGACTTAAGCCTTATTTTACACTTTCAAAAATGTTCAATAATAGCGAAGCTCACAACGCATCACAATGTAGATAGATAGGTAGATAAATAGAAATATATACCATCGCAATACGATTCAATTTCCACTTGAGAATCAATAAAAAAGTATTTCTATTCCATTCTATATCGAGGAATTTGGTGAACAATATTGTATTATTTGATTGCCCAGGCCTACTTTGAACCAAAAAAAAACTCTATGTTCTGTTTCTCTTCAATAACATAAAGGTTAAGCCTAGCATTGTCACATTGAGATGGAACAGAGCGGTCCTGGGTCACCTCATGGCCGCGGCAGCTCCAGAGCTGTGACCGATGATCACCGTCTCCTCATCACAGCCCAGCGTCTCCTCCATGAAGGGCAACCACACGCTTTCTCTGGCTGTCACTGGAACGAACACGCGAGCGCGAACACACACACACACACACACACACACACACACACGTAAAAGTAGTATTGGCATCTGAAAATATTTTGTGCCAGGGACCCCCATACAAGATTTGTGTTGCAATCTCTTATTTAGATATTTTTCATCTCCAGTAATGAATGCATAATTAATGAGCTGTTATTTAAAGTGTTACATATTTTAACATCATGTTACCTACCGGGGTCAGGCATGTCTTTCAGCAGACACGTCATACCTGGAATCTGAAGAAAACATTGTCAACATGGTTTGTAATGGCGTTATGACACTATATAGCACTATTCTAACTTACTTAAAGGTAGGGTAAGTGATTTACTTTGGTTAAAATAAGTGTTAAAGGACAACTTTGTTTTTTTACAACCAAGGTTTATATTTTAGCTTGTAATTAAAGTAAATAATTATATAGTAATTATTTACAATAATTATTATTTACAATAATTATATAGTAAATTTCATTTACTGCTTTCTATAGTTTTAGCAATTTTCGTGACATTTTTTACAGTGGGCGGGGGCATTCTGTCCGGTGGCTAAATATGTATTTTTTTACACAATAAAAAAGGTCCTGTGGTCTTTGATGGCCAGATGTGAGTTATTGGGGGCTAAAAAAGCTACTGTAAATAATAATAAAGAAAACGCCAGGTTATTGTGTAAAAAAAGACATATTTAGCCGGACAGAATGCCCCCGCCCACTGTAAAAAAAGATCGCAAAAAATGATAAAACTATAGAAAGCAGTAGGCCTACATTTAATTTTTTTAACACTCATCTTTTATTTACTTTAATTACAATCTAAAACATAAACCTTGGTTGTAAAAAAACAAAGTTGTCCTTTAAATAGCTCTATATTCTGATAGTACTCATTGCTATAGAGTGTTTGTTCAGTAAAAGGAGTCTCCCATGTCTCTCCAGCTCTTTATTAAACAGAAAATGCATTTTTAGTGCTCTCTCATTGGCTTAAATGTTACCTACCTGAAAATGTACTATATTGTGTTTACTAAAGAGCTGGAGAGACCCCTGTGACCGAACAAACGCTCTTTAACCTTTTAACAAAACAAGAAAACTACCCAAAAATATCAAATATCCTACCTGATACAACAGAAAACAAAAAATAACCAGGAAAGCATCTTTTTGTACAGAAATGTTTGGAAGTCAGAATGTATAAAAAGTAAACCATATCTTTTCAGTAAAGGGGGCAGAGCTGTTGTAACAGGACACAAATTAGGACTAAAATCAAATGTTGAGGTACTTTTGAGTATTTCCTTTTCCCCCCCTACATTCTGGTATTTTTTACTTTTATTTAAGTACTTGCAACAACAGAGTATTTCTACATTGCGGCATTGCTATTTGTATTAAATATTGGACTCTTTCTTGTCATGTAGACACCAGTGTGCTTTTTTTGAGATTCTGAATTCTTAATTCCCCCGAGTCCCCATCTTTAAACCAATCCAGTGACTTTGATTGGTGCAGGGCTGAGCACAAATCGGATTGTAAATACCATAATTTATTTATTTCACTGCAGATAGTCTACATATTCAATTTAAAATCATCCTTAACCCTTAAATTCAATTATCTCAATGGACTAAAATCTAATTTCATTTGATGGCCTTCCTGCCCTGGCATTTGTGCCCTCAAAAAAAAAATGGACATCACCAAAAGGCCTTGCCCCTAAAATGATGAAATTCCAGGCCTGACTCCGACTGGCATTGCAGGCTTTCAATGAATGAGTCCATATCTTTGTAACAGAGCCTTTCACACTAATATCCCCCTCAGTAAGTCCAACTTTATTATAACTCAGTGAGAGCCATAGTTGAGAGCAGAGTTAAATGGTTTACTGCATGGGTCTTCAAACAGGGGGTGTGGGACCCCTAGGGGGTCCTCAAAGTTACTACAGGGGGTCCGCCAAATCTTTGTGTGATATGATTTTTTTTTTACTTTAACCACTTCAACCCTAGCGTCCCTTTTCTGAGGAGAACTTTAGCCAAAAATAGCAGATCTACAAGCTCACAGCAAGGCGTTGTGAGCTTGTAGATCGGCTATTTTTGGCAAAGACGTATAGGTGTAGAGGGGGAAAAAGTCTAATCTGAAACATAATTTTATACAATATAGAGGGGGTCCCTGCTTCATCTCTCTCTCAGCTAGGGGGTCCTTGGCCTGAAAAGGTTGAAGACCCCTGATTTACTGTGTTGAGACTAATATTCCAGTGGGATCCGGTCTAGAGCCCGCCTACTCCAAACATTCCGTTTCCTGTGTGTGCCACATTGTTATTGTTCCCCCACATCATGAAACCAGTAGCCTCGGTCCCGCCAGTCGCTAACACGACGTGGATTTACCAAACTAAATAAAATGAGTACTTGAAGATTACACAGTGGTGTAAAAAATAACTCAATTTGTTTTAGTGAAAGTATCAATACTGCAATGTAGAAATACTCTGATAAAGTAAAAGTCCGGCAATCAACGTTTACTTGAGTAAAAATACAAAAGTATTGGTACCAACATTAATATAAAGTACTAGCCATGGTTCACATGACGCTCGTCTGTCACAAGCGTCATGGCGCTACTTGTTACTGTTTTTTGAATGGTCTCCATTACAACCCGTACATCTACATAAACGTTCAGATTTCAAATATAAAGTGCTTTCCCCACGGCCATGAATGTAACAAGTTGAAACGCTCGGGTCTAAGTACCCGTAACTGTCGTATTGTTCAATAACAAACATTTTAATCCGATCGGCGGCCATTTCCCCACAGAGCTATAACGTATCAGAGTGCAGTACACCTCCCAACCGATAAGGTCGCGTAGTTGAAAGCAGATGAAGAACATTTTGAGAACATGGCCACCGATCGGATTAAAAGGCATTTTTTATTGAACAATACAGAAGATACGGGTACTTAGACCCGGGCGTTTTAACTTGTAACATCCATGGCCGTGGGGTCAGCACTTTATATTTGGAATCTGAACGTTTATGTAGATGTACGGGTTGTAAATGGAGAAAGTGCCAAAACCAGGAACAAGTTGCGCCATGACTGTCATGATATGACATGTCATGTTTCAGGGCTACATATAAACGTGATGTTTCACCTTATTGATGTTCTTGTGGGCCCATCCGTACCAGTTACAGTGATGCACATCTCCTGCTCCGTTCCCAGGGACGATCACTGCCTTGCTCAACGGCATCCTAATGATCCTACTGGAATACAGGGTAAGAAACTCTCCACGTTGGGTTTGAAACAGATCTGTTCCGTGTCTGTCAAGTGAACCATGATGAGATTATGCATTGCAGATCCGGCCAGGGACTTCAAAATAAAGTCCTGATCAAACAATGGTGGAAAGTAACTAAGTACATGTACAGTGGTGGAAAGTAACTAAGTCCAATACTTTTACTTCTACTCCACTACATCTCAGAGGCAAATATTGTACTTACTCCACTACATTTATTTGAACACTTTAGTTACTAGGTACTTTGCAGATATAAATGATGATATAATGAAACATACATTAACCACTTTAACCCTATTTTATACCTAGGCTATTTGAAAATAGCCGATCTACAAGCTCACAATCGCGACGCGTTGTGAGCTTGTAGATCTGCTATTTTCAAATATTTAGTACTTTTACTTTTGGTACTTTAAGTACATTTTGATGCCAATACTTTTGTACTTTTACTCAAGTGCATTTTGAATTTTGGACTTTTACTGTAACAGAGTATTTTTATATTGCAGTATTGGTACTTTTACTTAAGTAAAGAATTTGAGTACTTTTTTCACCACTGTACATGTACTCAAGTACTGTACTTAAGTACACTTTTGAGGTACTTTTACTTTACTGGAGTATTTCCAATTTCCAATACTTCTACTCCACTACATCTCAGAGGCAAATGTTGTACTTTTTACTCCACTACACAACTACAATTATTTGAACACTTTACTTACTACAGTAGTTACTTTGTAGATTTTTTATTATTAATCCAAAACACTAACCAGACCTATATATACTTTGACTATAAGGATTTCATACATTTGGAAACTCGTGAAATGGGACGTTGTGCATAATGAGTACTTTTACTTTTGTACTTGAGTATATTTTGATGCCAATACTTTTGTACTTTTACTCAAGTAAATGTTGAATAGTGGTACTTTTACTTGAAACAGAGTATTTCTACATTGCAGTATTGATACTTTTAAGTAAAAAAAAATGTGAGTACTTGTTCCACCACTGCAAAATAATGACTCAATCAATGACTAACTGTGTTTCAATGGTTTTTTTCCTTCTTTTTTTTCTGAATGATGAAAAAGAATTGGTATCTTTTTTTATCAAAGAGAACTGTGTCTTTCATTAGTGCTGTAGAATGAACACATATTTATATACTTATTTATATTATTCCAACCTTTATTTTCCTAGTTAGCTGTTGAGCTTAACCCAGGTGACTACTGCCCTCTACTGGTTGTAATCATTCCTGTATCTTGTATGAGTTCTCCAGTCAGGAGAAGTAGTAGGTTAAGACTTTGACAGGGGTTTTACACTCCTTTACTCCTTTGGGTAGGGCATTCCACATTTTTGTTGTATAGCATGAGAAAGAGTTCATTCCCTTGTTTGTGCCAAATCTGGGTTGAACATGATCAGTGGAGCTGCCTCTGGTGTTATGATCGTGGACTTCATTTACGTTTTGGAAGTATTTTGACAAATACAGGGGGATCCCAATGTTGTGTCGAATCTTGTAGACCAGGCCCATAGCAAGTTGCCGTACTCTGTCCTCAACCCTGAGCCAGCCAACCCTAGCAAAATGAGCAGGGGTTAGATGGGTTGTATTATTGAGGCCAAGAAGTAGCCTTACTAGTTTGTTTTGGGATGTCTGGAGCCTTGTTTTTAAGGCCTTAGTGGTGTTGTGATACCATGAGAAGCATGCATAGTCGAAATGACCTTGGATGAGGGCCCCTGCGAGAATCTTCAGGGTATTCTTACTGCCTAGAGAGTTGATCCTATACAGAAAACGTGTTCTTTGATTGACCTTTTTGATGACTCTTTCTGCCATCTTATCACCGGAGAAGTTTGCCTCCAAGATGGAACCCAGGTAGGTAATATCCTCCTTTCTTGTGATAACATCGTCACCCGCTTTGATTGTGAAGCTCTCAGCCTTAAGGTTAACACTAGACCCAAAGAGAATGGATTCGGTTTTACCCAGGTGTAAAGACAGTTTGTTGTCAGAGAGCCAGATGCGGATCGTATCGAGTTCAGAGCTGAGAGATTTTTCAACCTGCAGCCTAACCCATGCACCTGAAAATATATGTTCTGTTTATTAAAGATCAGGAGAGACAGGGAGACCCTGTTACCGAACAAACACTCTATAGCAATGATTACTATCACAATATAGAGCTTTAACTTTTTAACAAAACAACAACAACATTTGTTTTAACAAAAGAGCACCTTTAAATCAGAGGTTCTCAAAGTGAGGTCCATGGACCCTATAGGGGCCCTTGAGGGAGATCCAGGGGATCCCCAGCAAAATATTTTCAAAAACAATTTAAAACATATTTGACAAATCTTCTCTAAGTCCCTTGCACACAATCTTTTTAAATGGGGGTCCAAAGCCAAATCATTCCTTCACATGAAGGACCCCTAGACCAGGGGTCTAGGTCCAACTAGACCTAGTTGGTCCGACTAGACCTAGTCCTCAGTGTTGTACACATCACTGTAAGGGTTAACACTGAGGAATTTTTTACTACTACCCTTGAGACCATAGTCTGTCAGCGTTGCCAGATTTTGTGAAACAAGCAGCCAGGCCTTGGAAAACAAGCCAATAGGTGATGATCGCGCGCACGCACACACACACACACACACACACACACACACACACACACACACACACACACACACACACACACACACACACACACACACACACACACACACACACACTTTCTAATTGGGGGGGTCCTACACATTTTTGAGAACCACTGATTTTCAGTGGTGTAAAGTTACTAAGTACATTTACTCAAGTACTGTACTTAAGTACAATGTTTTGGTATTTTTACTTTTTCCAGTTTTCAGTAATTTTACTTCTACTCCACTACAATTTTATTTTTATTGTTTTTTATTAAGTTTATTGGAAAACTTTAATACTAGTTACTTTGCCGATATAAATCATTATATTATAAAACATACATTAACCACTTCAGCCCTATTTTATACAGAGGCTATTTGAAAATAGCCGATCTACAAGCTCTTGTAGATCTGCTATACATCTACAAGCTCTTGTAGAAGCTCTTGTAGATCTGCTATATTTTGATACCAATACCTTTGTACTTTTACTCAAGTATTTTGTATTTGTGTAAGTAACAGAGCACTTCTACATTGCAGTATTGATACTTTTACTTAAGTAAAACATTTGAATACTTTTTCCACCACTGCTGGTTAAAGCAAGCCCAAAAAAACACAACCAATATTTACAAGTGACATTACAGGAAGAACAAGCCCACACTGGCTTATAACAAGCAGACGTGGCAACAGTGCAGCCTGTCCACTCTGCACATTTATGTAACTGTAACATTACATAATGAGGCACTGAGCCCCTCCCACCTCCACATGCTCTGTAAAGCACAGCAGTGGACTCACACACTGATGAAAAGTAACTAAGTACATTTACTCAAGTACTGTACAATTACTGTACAAATTAGAGATGTACTTTTTACTTGACTTGAGTATTTCCGTTCTTTGATCCGTTAAACTTCTACTAACTCCATACATCTCCAGAGGCAAATAATGTACTTTTTTACTACTATGACCTTTATGACTTTGTAGATTTTTATTAGACCTGTTCTAGACTTTTGCTATTTGAAAATAGATCTGCAAGTCACATATCGCATGCGTGAGCTTGTAGATCCGCTATTTTCGAAATATTTCTGAAAACTGTTAAATGGGAAATTCTGCATAAGTAGTTTCAGTACTGCAAGACAGTATATTTTGATAACACAGGACTTACTTGTAACCGAGCATTTCTACATTGTGGTATTGATACTTTTACTTAAAAAAGAAAGAAATCTGAGTACTTCTTCCACCACTGGACTCTCAGGGGTTATATTTGAGGTCACGTCTTCAGTGGGACATACTTTTAACCCCTCCCCCCCCATTCCTACCTGTGTGTGTGTGTGTGTGTGTGTGTGTGTGTGTGTGTGTGTGTGTGTGTGTGTGTGTGTGTGTGTGTGTGTGTGTGTGCGTGTGCGTGTGTGTGTGTGTGTGTGTGTTTGTGTGTGTGCATGCGTGTGCGTTGCCTACAAACCAAAGTGGACTTTTCTCTTACACAGGAGACAGGACACAATGTTCCAAGTGTGTTTTATCACCAGAGTTGCTGTTTTCATGACTACAGTAGGCCTACAACATACATACTGTTCAGTAATGTGATGCAGGGTGACGTTGGTCTGTTACAGAATGGCATAATAATAATATAAGCCTATAGTACATATATTTTGTGGGCGGGATTGTATAGTATTTCCATTTGTTTTCATTTTATCCCTTAAAGGGGCACTTGACCCATTTTCAACGTACGGCGATGGTGTGCACGTGCGTGCACCGTCCCGTGCCGCACATGCGTGCGAGCGTGAAAAAATACTGCCCGCGCGCCGTGGTGTCCTGTCCAATGAAATATTCAAGCTCCATCTCAACACCTGCAAAAGAAAATTGTTGGCGCCGCCACTGCAGAGTGACCAATGCTGGCGAGCAAACCAGAGGGAGGCAGTGAGGATAGATGGGCAGCGGGCAGGGCGAATCGGTGACAAGTGACATCACAGATCCCACTGACGTCATGTCCTGACACTGCTATTTAAAGCTGTTCTTTCATGCCAGGTATCACGTTCATTGACAGACATACGGGCATATATTATAGTTTATACCAGTCAGATTCGATTTTGATTGAAAGTGACTTTGAATCAAGTACTCCATTTAGAGAAAGAAGTACAAAGCATCACATTTTAAGTTTTTAAGGATACATTTAAAACTGTTCCTTACCCAGAACCTGGGGGCCACCGCAGGAGACAGAAAAAAAGACTTGAGTATTGACCCTTTCGGGTTTAAAGTGAAGGTGATTCGGTGACTGAATGGAGAATGGCGAGGGGCCGCCGGAGAGGGACACATGGGCCCGGCAGATGGACTTCATCCTGGCCTGCGTGGGCTTCGCCGTGGGCCTGGGCAACGTCTGGCGCTTCCCTTACCTGTGCTACAAGAACGGCGGAGGAGTGTTTCTCATCCCTTACGTGTTGATGGTGTTCGCCGGGGCCATACCCGTCTTCTTCCTGGAGATAGCCCTGGGTCAGTTCATGAAGGCGGGAAGCATCGACGTGTGGAACATCGCCCCTCTGTTCAAAGGTCTGGGCTTCGCGTCCATGGTCATCGTGTTCTGGTGCAACACGTACTACATCATGGTCCTGGTCTGGGCCTTTTACTACTTCATCAAGTCCATGGCCTCCACCCTCCCCTGGACCACCTGCGACAACGAGTGGAACACGGACAGATGTGTAAATAGCACTTTTGTACAGACCTGTGCTCAGGGGAGCACGGGTCCCAACGCGACCTGTCAGGGCTCGCGGTCGTCCATCATCGAGTTCTGGGAGAATAAGGTGTTGAATCTCTCCGGCGGTTTGGATCAGCCCGGCACGATCAACTGGGAGCTGCTGTTGTGCCTGCTGACTGTTTGGGTCATTGTGTATTTATGTGTGTGGAAAGGAGTCAAGTCCACCGGCAAGGTTGTGTACTTCACAGCGACTTTCCCCTACGTGGTTCTTTTCATCTTATTGGTCAAAGGAGCCACGCTTCCTGGAGCGTCCGATGGCATCGTATACTACCTCAAACCTGATTGGTCCAAACTAGGTCATGCACAGGTGTGGATCGACGCCGGGACACAGATCTTCTTCTCCTACGCCATTGGACTGGGAGCGCTGAATGCTCTGGGCAGCTACAACAGGTTTAACTATGACTGCTACAAAGACACCTTCATCCTGGCTCTGATAAACAGCGGGACCAGTTTCTTGGCCGGGTTTGTCGTTTTCAGCATACTGGGATTCATGTCCAAAGAGCAGAACGTGCATATCTCCCAGGTGGCGGAATCTGGTCCAGGCCTGGCGTTCATAGCCTACCCTAAAGCCGTGAGTTTGATGCCTTTCGCGCCTTTTTGGGCCATCCTGTTTTTCTTCATGCTGCTCTTGCTGGGGTTGGACAGCCAGTTTGTGGGCGTTGAAGGTTTCATAACGGGGTTCCTCGATTTGTTTCCCAACAACTACTGCCATCGCTACCGACGGGAGATCTCCGTGGGGGTCTTCTGTGTGCTGTGGCTTCTCATCGACCTCTCCATGATAACACAGGGGGGTATGTATGTGTTCCAGATATTTGACTTCTATTCCGCCAGTGGGATGACTCTACTTTGGCAAGCTTTCTGGCAATGCATGGTGGTGGCCTGGGTTTATGGAGCCGATCGCTTCATGGATGATGTTGCTCGCATGATTGGCTACAGACCGTGTCCGTGGATGAAATGGTGTTGGTCCTTCATTACCCCCTGTATCTGCATGGCTATTTTCCTATTTAACCTGGTTAACTATCAGCCGCTGACCTACAACAATACGTACGTGTATCCGTGGTGGGGACAGATGATTGGCTGGTTTCTGTCTCTGTCCTCCATGTTGTGTATACCTTTCTTCATAGTCTACAAGCTCTTAGGAGCCAAAGGCACATTCAAGGAGCGCTGGGTCAAACTGACCACTCCGGTATGGGGTCCTCATCATTTGGAGAACATGTCTCCAGACACAGACATAAAGCCATCCGTGTCCCCGGGGACAAACGACGACATGAGACCAAACTCGGACGACAGGAGTGCGTCGTCGTCTGGCGTCGACGACGAGAGAGCACTGCCCAGGTCACGACATGGGAGTCTCGTCTAGGACGGACGAGACGGAACGACGGCGTCGTCTAGACAAGGGAGCACTGTGCAGCCAACCCCCGACTGCCCAGGCTCCACCAATCACAGCACTAGGTCCCCTCCGCACCTGACAACATAGGCGGTGCCCACCCTGCCATGCACCAGCTCAGTGGCCTTGTGGTTAGAACGCATCTGTGTCATTTTAGATTTGAGCTATAACCATTATATTTTATATACTTTGGCTATTCAAAAAGAGCAGATGTACAAGCTCATAGTGTGACACTGAGTGCTATGAGCTTGTAGATCTGCTATTTTTGGAAAAATTGTGAACATTTGTGAAAATCTTTGAATATCTACATATTTTTTGGAGGCTTCCGGATCACGGTCACATTCGCTTGAGCACTCCGTGTGTTAGTGACAAACTTTATTATTCCAGTACGATGCACTGACTTTTATACATTATATTTATTGCAAAGTTTACACATCCTTTTTTGGCTCACTTAATCTGGTTGGATTGATAATGGCTTCCTCTGGTCAGAAAGCAGACCTGCGTGCGAGCCACAGCAAAACCCCACAGACTCGGCGGAGCCCTCCGGTCTCGTAGGAAGCAGAAGCTAACGTGGCTAATGCTAGCGTCGCTGACGCTAATACTAGCTAGCTACCTGGGTCAGTTGGAAACTATGCTGAATTCTCTGAAACACGACATCTGTGGAAAGACTGACTTGCTTGCAGACGAGCTTCGGGGGGGTTTCGGCAGTCCGAAAGGACGTGGGGGACCTGATTGGGCCCCTGCAGCAGAATGTTAATAATCACTATCAGGCCATCAGTGAATTGGAACGCGCATCCTCGTATCACAGTGACCGGCTCGTTGAACTGGAATCCACGGTAGGCACGCTAACTAAGACGCTGGCCGATAAATGTGAAGATTTAGAAGGGCGGTCCAGGAGGAATAACATTATTTTTTATTATATGTTTGAAGAAGATAAATATACTCAATAAGTATATATTTTAGTGCACTGTGTTGGATTTTTATTTCATATTTAACATGATTCTTTCAAGTCACTACCACTGAGCCTTTCAAGTTTTCCTTGTAATAGCTAGGAGTTTGCTAGTTAGGTTGTTTTGGGTTTTACGCGTGTCTCTTTAAGGGGGATGCTTCGGCGTAAGGAGGGAGGGGGTGGGGGGCAGGGGAGTTATTTGTGAATTGCTGTCGGTTTTGTTATTTGTTAGTCCTTTTGGATTTTGATTTATGACCCAACCTAGAGTCTGGATGTGTACTCAAGTGCTGTAGCTGGAACTGCAGAGGTCTGAATCAACCACTCAAGTGCGGCAAGGTGATCCATCACCTTTAACATCTTAATGTCAGTATTGCTTTCTTGCTGGAGACCCATTTGAAAGGTACCAGTCATGTCAAATTACGGAGGAGGTGGGTTGGCCAGGTTTATCATCATTCCAATCAAAATCTAGAGGGGTGGCCATTTTAATTTCATAAATCTACTAGTTTCATCTGTTCTGATGTTGTTTCAGATCCTGGTGGGAGATATGTGTTTGTTACAGGAAGATTATATAACACCCCAGTTATCCTGGCCAACATATATGGCCCAAAGTGGGATAATGAAAACTTTTTTCAAACACTGTTTGCTAAATGACCTGATATGTCAACACACTATCTCATATTGGGGCGGGGGGGGGGGGGGGGGGGGGGGGACTTCAACTCTTGGATCAACCCTGAGTGGGACAGATCATCTTCTAGAACCAGTGTGCCTTCAAGGTCTGCCAAAATCATTCAGGCTTTTATGAATGAATTCCATGTTTTAGATCCCTGGCGTTTTTTTGAATCCACTTGGTAAACATTACCGCTTCTTCTCCCATGTTCATCAAACTTACACACGCAATGATTCTTTTCTGATGGATAATCGATTAAAGGTAGGGTAAGTGATATTTTTTGGTGAAAACAAAAAGTATTTTGTTAAAAGGCACTATATTCTGATAGTAATCATTGCTATAGAGTGTTTGTTCAGTAACAGGAGTCTCCCCGTCTCTCCAGCTCTTTAATAAACAGAAAATACATTTTCCGGTAGGTGTCAAAATCTCAGCCAATCAGGAGAAAGTACCCATTTTACGCTTAATTTTTATAGTGTTCCAGTTCCAATTTTGTCTGCTCATTTCTTGGTGTCATCACTTCCTATTTCACTTGTTTAATCTATATCCTGATTGGGTTCTCTATCCTGATTGGATTAAATTGGAAATGAAACTGAAACTGAAACGAAAATGCATTTTCTGTTTTATAAAGAGCCGGAGAGACAAGGAGACTCCTTTTACTGAACAAACACTCTATAGTAATGAGTATGATCACAATATAGAGCTATTTAACACTTATTTTAACCAAAGAAAATCACTTACCCTACCTTTAACTCCAATGTTGCACTCTGGCAATTATGAAGCGATCGTGTTATCAGACTGTGCTTTCAGGAACATGATAATGCACGTCCTCCCCTGGCGCCTGAACAGTCGTTTGCTGTCCAATGATCTTTTGAGAACTTTGTCTCTAGCCGAATTGGTTTCTTTATTTCAACCAATCAGACACCTGGGACTTCAGCATCCCTATTGTGGGAGACATTGAAAGCTTATTTAAGAGGGGAAATCATTTTGTTGGGGGTCCTTGACATGAAAAGGTTTGAGCGCCATTGATATAGCAACGTACGTTTTTCAGAAACCAGTTAGAAGACGTGTGTAGATGTGTTCCCGGATTGAATGGGTTAATATCCCTCGGCTGGTTCATACCAAAGACTATAAAATGGGACCCAGTGCCTCCCTGCTTGGCACTCAGCACCAATGGATGGACTTGGGGGTATTAGAGGACATTTGTAGAATCCCCCAGAAGCAAAGATTGGAGTTAAAATGTTCGCTTTAAAAATATATATATATTCAAAGATTTGCAAAAATGATCATGATTTTTCAAAAAAATAGCAGATCTACAAGCTTGTAGCACGGCACTCGGTTCCGCGCTACGAGCTTGTATAACTGCTATTAACTACTATTCAAAAAATCTAAAATGACACAGTATGCATTCCTGGATTGAATGGGTTAACTAGGCTTCTCAAGAGGTGGACAGGAGTGTTGGATAATAATAGTAATAATAATAATAATGGTAATAATTGTTATAATTATTAGGGACAGGTCGATTCTTAAAGAAGGGTACCCCTGGAGAAAATGTATGTGCCCTGATATAAAATGCCATGACCCTCCATCTGACAGAAAAATAAATAAATGACCTTCCCTAATTGATAAAAGAAAAAAAATTAACCCTCCCGAGGGGTGTCACAATATATTGTCCCACAATATATCGTGATATTAAAATGTGACGATAAGTATTGTCATGATATCATACTGTATGCAATAATCTTTTATGTTTTTTAAATATTTTTGCTGGTGAAAGAGACTCCAGACGCTTTCAGTTTAGAGCCCTGCAGAGGGGAGACGTGTGTGTGTCCAGCTGATGCTCGTTGACACTCGTTAATGGTACATGCATCAGAGCAATTATGCTTCAAATAGGCCTACATCTGATCTAAGATTTTTACAAGGTATTTTATCTGGTATTATAGTTTGAGCTGTTGTAAATAACTAGGCTGCAGTATTATAATACATTTGTTATTAGTGTCTATCTGTCCCCTGAAACAATGAGGTTTACAGTTAGTGAGAACTTCACTTCTCCCTTAAGCTTGTATAATTGGGAAACCCATTGAATCCTGGTCAGATTGAAGAAAGTTGAGTATTTTGGTAACAATTAGTTTACAACTTTTAATTATTAACCTACACTACATGCATGGCGTGATGATTCTGGTTTTACTTGTGGAGTTATTGTTGCTACAATGATGAGGAATTGGCTTCCAAAGATTGTGGGAAGGGCCTGTCTTTTATTAAAGTTGGCATGTGGGTAGATTGATATAACATCCAGATTTGATTGGCCAACAATTGTCACAAACGTGAAATCCTCGTTTGATTGGCCAGGCTTTGCGTGACATGGTGCTCTGATCAGCGCTACTACATTTTCAGACTGCTTTGTGTGCTTTTCTAGATCCCACACACCCCACATTTGAATCACATTGAACAAGGGTTTTGACATTCTATACTTGTTTGCCTGTAATTGACTACCAGGAATTAGTGGCAGAGGCCTATTGTGGACAGACAACACCATATAGATCATAAACGCAGTTATTGTCAAAACTTCAATGGGAATTCCACCGCAAAAGCAGCATTTACCAGATCCAGCCAGAAGTGGTTAAGTCTGACTGATGTCATAATGACATGGTTTAGCAACTAAACTGTGTGTGTGTGTGTGTGTGTGTGTGTGTGTGTGTGTGTGTGTGTGTGTGTGTGTGTGTGTGTGTGTGTGTGTGTGTGTGTGTGTGTGTGTGTGTGTGTGTGTGTGTGTGTGTGTGTGTGTGTGTGTGTGTGTGTGTGCAACACGGTCTCATTCCCAAGTCGGCAGATATAGTCTTTTAAACCATCCCCCAAGACAGCACACCCTGCCGCCGCGGGCCGCCGCCGACGGCAAATACGACAAATAGATGGTGTGTGTGTGTGTGTGCTCCCCCAAGACAGCACACCCTGCCGCCGCGGGCCGCCACGGGCCGCCGCCGACGGCAAATACGACAAATAGATGGTGCGTGTGTGTGTGCGTGTGTGTGTGTGTGTGGAGTGTGTGTGTGTATGACCGCTCCCGGCAGTATGCAAATCAACCCCTGGTTATATGATCTCATTGAAACGACAGAACGTGCTAAAAAGCATATTTTAACTGCATTAGACCACACACCACCACCCACAAAAAAACAATGTATTATTCTGAGCATTTTCATACTATTTTGGTAAGTTTTCGATGAGTATTTGTTGAGAACGGGACATTAGTTTGACTTTTCCAAGCCCATGAGGTTTCTTTTTTTTTTGCACTTTTTCCATTACACTCGGTACATCTACATTAACGTTCAAATCTCAAATATAAAGTGCTTACCTAATGGCCACGGATGTTATATTCTGCACGGGTCCTCCAAAATACCTGTATCTTTTGTATTGTTCAATAAAAAGCATTTTAACCCGATTGGTGGCCATTTTCTCCATGCTTTTAACTACCTGATCCTATCGGTCGGAAGGTGTATTGCACTCTGATACTTTATAACTCTTGGCAGCCAATCGGATTAAAAGGCTTTTTATTGAACAACACGGAATATACGGGTATTTTTGAGGGACCGTACATAATTGTAACGTCCGTGGCCATGGGGTAAGCACTTTATAGTTGAAATCTAAACGTTTATGTAGATGTACGGGCCGTAAATGAAAAAAGTGCAAATATCAGGTTGAAGTTTCGTCATGACTGTCATGATATGACGTTTCAGGGCTACTTTGAAACCGAGGAGTTATCTATCTGTCTATCTATCTATCTATCTATCTATCTATCTCTATATCTATATCTATATCTGTATATCTGTATAGATAGATAGATAGATAGATAGATAGATAGATAGATAGATAGATAGATAGATAGATAGATAGATAGATAGATAGATAGATAGATAGATAGATAGATAGATAGATAGATAATAATAATAATAAATAAATAATTGTGCTTAGATAATTTAAAAAGTTAAATGCAGCGGTTTTCTGTTGAGGACCAGGCCGGCACAACCTTGACATAGCCTAGTTTCCATACATATTAAACGTATTTCTAATTAAAATACATATTATCTAACTCGTAACCGCTAATTCGTGGTGCATACTAGAATACGCCTACTACTGTACGTCCGGTCTAGTGGATACGTTTCCGCATCCGCTAGACCGGATACCACTTCTGCAGTCTGCACACAGCTGTTTCAGGGTAAGTGTCCGTCCGTTCATTGCATTTATAAGATATACATCGTTAAATATACACCACAAAATGATAGAACCAGGCCATGGTGTCATTGTTCACATGTTAGTATGTAGCAAGTTGTTTGATCTGACTGGACAAGTTAAAGACTATAAGCGACTATAAGTTAACTAGACTGCTTGGTTTGGTTGCACGTTGCTACGCTAACTAGCTAAAACAAAACAACGCTTCGCACTATGATGCACCAGTAAATCCCGTACTTCTCCTGTACAAATGCAACATATACGGTGCTTACCCGGTTGCCCCAAATGTTAACTAGCAGTCCGGAGTCTTTGTGCAATGTATTAGTCAATATTTTTCAATAAAGAAGTGTTTTAATCCCGTCTGTGGCCGAACGCCATTCCTCCCCCTCGTTTATTCCCGTTTACATTGAGTGTAATTCCGGCTTTGACCTGATGCGCCCGTCACTACCGCCATTGGGAACTTCCAATAGAATCGTCCACAGACGGGATTAAAACACTTCTTTATTGATACTACGGTCTAATACATTGCACAGAGACTCCGGACGGCTTATTAACATTTAGGGCGACCTAATCCTTAACTGAGAGAGAGATGAATCAGGGACCCCCTAACTGAGAGAGCTATCAAACAGGGACCCCCACTATACAGTTGTGTTGCAGATTTCATAGATGTTGGATTCATGTTAATGTATATTTTCAGACATTTAACCACTTAAACCCCCAATACTTTCACTCTGTACTTGGTCTGCTCTTTTTTCCCCTCTTTGCCAACAATAGCAGACTTACAAGCTCACAACTCCTTGCAGCATGAGGCGTTGTGAGCTTGTAGATCTGCTATTTTCGGCTAAAGTTGTCCTTAGAATAAGGATGCTAGGGTTCAAGTGGTTAATGTAAAAAACAATTATCCTATCACACAGAGATTTGGCGGACCCCCTGTAGCAACTCTGAGGACCCCCTAGGGGTCCCGGACCCCCTGTTGTAGGGGCCTCATAAAGACCACTCATTGGTCCTGCCTGGGTCCCATTACATTGAACCAGATGCAGCACTTTTTGGCACATTAACCATGAGCTAAAGTGGACTGAAATAACATGCCAATTTCTCTTGTAATTCAGGTTGAAGAGGGTACAAATTTACATATGTTTACACTTGGCCATGGGGGGGGGGGCTGATAAATGGTTACTCTCTCCTTATTTTCTGTTTCTCTCTTTGAAGATTTTAATATGTAGAGGTCCTTCTATGGCAGTGGTTCTCAACCTGTGGGTTGAGACCCCAAGGGGCTCCCCACATTATTTTGGGGGAGTCCCCAGATGACAGTGAAGTGACAATTAAGGACTTTTAAGACCTTTTTAATACCAAAGAAAATGACAAAGAAAAAAGACCATTACTGCATCAAAAGTAATCAACAGACTATTCTATTAAAACAGGTAAAACATTGGCCAAATTGGCGAATACTGTAAGAAAAAGCCAACAATTATGAAAATAGTCGATCTACAAGTTCACAACGCATCGTAACGCGGGGCGTTGTGAGCTTGTAGATCTGCTATTTTCATAATATTTATCTGTGGAACCGAGTCAAACAAAATGTATTTAAGCTCTGTAAGTTCTCAATATGTTATGTGTGTCCCATTAATCTTCCTTAACCTTAAATACTGTTTGTTTGTTATTCTATTTATAGTGGCTCATAGGAATAGACGGAGAGACGGGTGACAGCCGGAATGTAGACGGCATCCGGGAGCAGTATGGGTTGGCGCCCCAGCCTGTGTCTTCCGTGAGGAAGAAGCCCAACAAATCCACGGTGAGGCCTTTAAGGAGGGCCATTCAAGCAAGCTGCAGTACCTCCACGGACCAAGAAACCATCACATCACACCAGAATGAAATGTTTGGAGTGGGGGAGTCTGGTGCAACGCTCAGGTCCTGGACCTGGTGAGACGGAGGAGGAGCCCGGCCAGGATGCCATCCACAGAACCTAGCCCCTCCAAGACATTCATCTCATGTCTATAATGCATTCAATAGTGCTTAGAAATACCTTGGGGACAGTGACGAAAGCAGGGAAGATCGCGAGAGCCCCAACTCATAACCTCAGCAGGCCCTGCCCTAGGAGATATGGTGCCTCTATTCAGGAAGGCAAAGGGCAGTGCCAGTTTCATCCCCTCTGCCATTGGACTCCTTAATAAACACAAACCCCCTAACACCTGATCCACCTCACCTGGTCGAACACGTGAAGTCATACACAAACACATTCTGCGTGCTCCACAAGTGTGGAGAGGACATTGCTTTCTTTTAAATTTAGAATTGTATAGAATTGAAGTACTTTGCTATGTGTTTTGATTGTGGTGTATATGTATGTATTGTCTTGTCTTGAATGTATGCATTGACCTGAGCAAAACAATTTTCCCTTGTGGATAATGAAGACATCTAATCTAATGTAATCATTATTAGCATACTTATAATGCTATATGATCTTCTTTATAATCTTGTATAATTATAGTCATAAGAACTAATAAGTACTCATAATGCTTTATAACAATAAGCATGTCACATTATACAGCATTCTGTAAGGACTCACACGGTCAAGTATAAATGCAATGTAATATGCTTGTAGCACTATAATTACAATTACATTATAAACAAGTATAAGCACTCCTAATGTAATCAGAACACATTAGTCATATGGTCAAGTATCGTGGTACTTTATAGTTACTGGTCACTCACTGACTTTTTTTCCTTTGGCCAGGATCATAGGATTACTATAGTTCATTGTGTATTCTTAGATACAGATGCTGAGAGACTATGGAGACTTCTTCGGCTATTTTTGCAATGTTTTAGTTAAAAGAGAAATTCAAAAGAAAATCTATGTTCATCACAATATTTGGTCCAATGTGTTATGTATGCATGTTTGTTCACAAATGACACGTATGTTATTTAGATTGCATCTGGTTTGGCATGTATACCTGTATCTTGCACTAAATTGTTTTCTTTGAACGATTAACTTTGTCCTGCAATTTGGTGAAATAAAAATTCTGCTTTATGAATTTGATTGGAGTGATTGAATAACAATGCCCTTATTAAAACATTACATTACAGTAATTTAGCAGACACTTTTATCCAAAGCGACTTACTGCAAAATCATACTGCATTCAAGGCTAGACCTATATGTGAAGTTAAACCAGATAAAAAGTCAGATAAGCCGTATTACAAAAAGGGTTAATTCAACATAGTATATTGTAGTATACAATACCCCAGTATGTAGACTACAGCATGCAAGAGAAATCCTAAAGAGTGAGATCTTTGATGACAGTGTTATTCATCAACCGTGCTACAAGGCAGTGTTTCTCAGTGCTACTGTAGATGTGGATTTTCTGGGTTACTTTGATGATTTTGATTGATTGATTGATCATCCTAAAGAGTGAGATCTTTGATGACAGTGTTATTCATCAACCGTGCTACAAGGCAGTGTTTCTCAGTGCTACTGTAGATGTGGATTTTCTGGGTTACTTTGATGATTTTGATTGATTGATTGATCATTAACAGTTTGCAAAAAAAAGGCACAGTGGCACAAATGTATACAAAATAATGCTAAATGGACAACCCAAATAAGCCCTCAGGGCTTGTTTCCATTAAGATCTTGTGCATTCAATTCATAGGTACATACATATAAAGACAAAATATGATATGCAGTAATATGCAAAAATATCATATATACGAGTAGTAATAAGAAAGAAATATATGTACTGTAATCAGTTTGGGGTTCGTTTCCGGTGATGAGCTTAGACTTTTTACAGGGGCCAGTTACAATTTGCAGTCTTTTGGAAGAGGGTAAGTCCTCCATTTTGCTAATAACATAAAGGGCATGACCTTTACACCATATTATAATAATTGTAATAATAATAAAGTCAATTAAGAGAACCGTGTGTCGGTATGTGAGAAAAGTTATATTGGCGCATTCGGGCTGAAGAGCTGATTAAGAATCCGTTGTCCGATTGTATTTTCGCCCCCTAGTGGCCGAGATAATAGTGAAAAACTGTTCAAAAAGAGTAAAAACAAAATCGGACACCAAATTACGCATCAGCGCGCCGCCCCGAACTCGCTCGTATAACTCTCCTAGCACACGGCCTTACCGTTCTCCTTAATTGGCTGGGGTATAATCTTAACGTATTTTGCGCAATAACACAATATATCTCCATAACGATACGTTTTTAGAATCTGCCGTTCGGATATGTTCTACAGCTTGCCGAGACGCACGCGTGGATGTCTTTTTTGTCCCGCTACGACACTTCTAACGTTTGCTTCTGACACTGTCCAAGGTACATAGAGGCGTAAAACGTTGACCCATACTGACAGGCAAAGTCAAAAATAAAAAAGTGTCGTAGAGGGACAAACAAGATATCCACACGTGCGTCTCGGTGAGCTGAACAACATATCCAAACATTGGACTCTAAGTCCTTATTGTATTCGAGATATTAAGCGAGATAGGCTAACCAATTAGCTATCAATTAAGAGAACCGTATGTCTGTGTGCTAGGAGAGTTATACGAGCGAGTTCGGGGCGGCGCGCTGATGCGTAATTTGGTGTCCGATTTTGTTTTTACTCTTTTTGAACAGTTTTCACTATTATCTCGGCCACTAGGGGGCGAAAATACAATCGGACAACAGATTCTTAATCAGCTCTTCAGCCCGAATGCGCCAATATAACTTTTCTCACATACCGACACACGGTTCTCTTAATTGACTTTATTATTATTACAATTATTATAATATGGTGTAAAGGTCATGCCCTTTATGTTATTAGCAAAATGGAGGACTTACCCTCTTCCAAAAGACTGCAAATTGTAACTGGCCCCTGTAAAAAGTCTAAGCTCATCACCGGAAACGAACCCCAAACTGATTACAGTACATATATTTCTTTCTTATTACTACTCGTATATATGATATTTTTGCATATTACTGCATATCATATTTTGTCTTTATATGTATGTACCTATGAATTGAATGCACAAGATCTTAATGGAAACAAGCCCTGAGGGCTTATTTGGGTTGTCCATTTAGCATTATTTTGTATACATTTGTGCCACTGTGCCTTTTTTTTGCAAACTGTTAATGATCAATCAATCAATCAAAATCATCAAAGTAACCCAGAAAATCCACATCTACAGTAGCACTGAGAAACACTGCCTTGTAGCACGGTTGATGAATAACACTGTCATCAAAGATCTCACTCTTTAGGATGATCAATCAATCAATCAAAATCATCAAAGTAACCCAGAAAATCCACATCTACAGTAGCACTGAGAAACACTGCCTTGTAGCACGGTTGATGAATAACACTGTCATCAAAGATCTCACTCTTTAGGATTTCTCTTGCATGCTGTAGTCTACATACTGGGGTATTGTATACTACAATATACTATGTTGAATTAACCCTTTTTGTAATACGGCTTATCTGACTTTTTATCTGGTTTAACTTCACATATAGGTCTAGCCTTGAATGCAGTATGATTTTGCAGTAAGTCGCTTTGGATAAAAGTGTCTGCTAAATTACTGTAATGTAATGTTTTAATAAGGGCATTGTTATTCAATCACTCCAATCAAATTCATAAAGCAGAATTTTTATTTCACCAAATTGCAGGACAAAGTTAATCGTTCAAAGAAAACAATTTAGTGCAAGATACAGGTATACATGCCAAACCAGATGCAATCTAAATAACATACGTGTCATTTGTGAACAAACATGCATACATAACACATTGGACCAAATATTGTGATGAACATAGATTTTCTTTTGAATTTCTCTTTTAACTAAAACATTGCAAAAATAGCCGAAGAAGTCTCCATAGTCTCTCAGCATCTGTATCTAAGAATACACAATGAACTATAGTAATCCTATGATCCTGGCCAAAGGAAAAAAAGTCAGTGAGTGACCAGTAACTATAAAGTACCACGATACTTGACCATATGACTAATGTGTTCTGATTACATTAGGAGTGCTTATACTTGTTTATAATGTAATTGTAATTATAGTGCTACAAGCATATTACATTGCATTTATACTTGACCGTGTGAGTCCTTACAGAATGCTGTATAATGTGACATGCTTATTGTTATAAAGCATTATGAGTACTTATTAGTTCTTATGACTATAATTATACAAGATTATAAAGAAGATCATATAGCATTATAAGTATGCTAATAATGATTACATTAGATTAGATGTCTTCATTATCCACAAGGGAAAATTGTTTTGCTCAGGTCAATGCATACATTCAAGACAAGACAATACATACATATACACCACAATCAAAACACATAGCAAAGTACTTCAATTCTATAAAATTCTAAATTTAAAAGAAAGCAATGTCCTCTCCACACTTGTGGAGCACGCAGAATGTGTTTGTGTATGACTTCACGTGTTCGACCAGGTGAGGTGGATCAGGTGTTAGGGGGTTTGTGTTTATTAAGGAGTCCAATGGCAGAGGGGATGAAACTGGCACTGCCCTTTGCCTTCCTGAATAGAGGCACCATATCTCCTAGGGCAGGGCCTGCTGAGGTTATGAGTTGGGTCTCTCGCGATCTTCCCTGCTTTCGTCACTGTCCCCAAGGTATTTCTAAGCACTATTGAATGCATTATAGACATGAGATGAATGTCTTGGAGGGGCTAGGTTCTGTGGATGGCATCCTGGCCGGGCTCCTCCTCCGTCTCACCAGGTCCAGGACCTGAGCGTTGCACCAGACTCCCCCACTCCAAACATTTCATTCTGGTGTGATGTGATGGTTTCTTGGTCCGTGGAGGTACTGCAGCTTGCTTGAATGGCCCTCCTTAAAGGCCTCACCGTGGATTTGTTGGGCTTCTTCCTCACGGAAGACACAGGCTGGGGCGCCAACCCATACTGCTCCCGGATGCCGTCTACATTCCGGCTGTCACCCGTCTCTCCGTCTATTCCTATGAGCCACTATAAATAGAATAACAAACAAACAGTATTTAAGGTTAAGGAAGATTAATGGGACACACATAACATATTGAGAACTTACAGAGCTTAAATACATTTTGTTTGACTCGGTTCCACAGATAAATATTATGAAAATAGCAGATCTACAAGCTCACAACGCCCCGCGTTACGATGCGTTGTGAACTTGTAGATCGACTATTTTCATAATTGTTGGCTTTTTCTTACAGTATTCGCCAATTTGGCCAATGTTTTACCTGTTTTAATAGAATAGTCTGTTGATTACTTTTGATGCAGTAATGGTCTTTTTTCTTTGTCATTTTCTTTGGTATTAAAAAGGTCTTAAAAGTCCTTAATTGTCACTTCACTGTCATCTGGGGACTCCCCCAAAATAATGTGGGGAGCCCCTTGGGGTCTCAACCCACAGGTTGAGAACCACTGCCATAGAAGGACCTCTACATATTAAAATCTTCAAAGAGAGAAACAGAAAATAAGGAGAGAGTAACCATTTATCAGCCCCCCCCCCCCCCCCCCCCATGGCCAAGTGTAAACATATGTAAATTTGTACCCTCTTCAACCTGAATTACAAGAGAAATTGGCATGTTATTTCAGTCCACTTTAGCTCATGGTTAATGTGCCAAAAAGTGCTGCATCTGGTTCAATGTAATGGCACCCAGGCAGGACCAATGAGTGGTCTTTATGAGGCCCCTACAACAGGGGGTCCGGGACCCCTAGGGGGTCCTCAGAGTTGCTACAGGGGGTCCGCCAAATCTCTGTGTGATAGGATAATTGTTTTTTACATTAACCACTTGAACCCTAGCATCCTTATTCTAAGGACAACTTTAGCCGAAAATAGCAGACCTACAAGCTCACAACGCCTCATGCTGCAAGGAGTTGTGAGCTTGTAAGTCTGCTATTGTTGGCAAAGAGGGGAAAAAAGAGCAGACCAAGTACAGAGTGAAAGTATTGGGGGTTTAAGTGGTTAAATGTCTGAAAATATACATTAACATGAATCCAACATCTATGAAATCTGCAACACAACTGTATAGTGGGGGTCCCTGTTTGATAGCTCTCTCAGTTAGGGGGTCCCTGATTCATCTCTCTCTCAGTTAAGGATTAGGTCGCCCAAAATGTTAATAAGCCGTCCGGAGTCTCTGTGCAATGTATTAGACCGTAGTATCAATAAAGAAGTGTTTTAATCCCGTCTGTGGACGATTCTGTTGGAAGTTCCCAATGGCGGTAGTGACGGGCGCATCAGGTCAAAACCGGAATTACACTCAATGTAAACGGGAATAAACGAGGGGGAGGAATGGCGTTCGGCCACAGACGGGATTAAAACACTTCTTTATTGAAAAATATTGACTAATACATTGCACAAAGACTCCGGACTGCTAGTTAGCATTTGGGGCAACCGGGTAAGCACCGTATATGTTGCATTTGTACAGGAGAAGTACGGGATTTACTGGTGCATCATAGTGCGAAGCGTTGTTTTGTTTTAGCTAGTTAGCGTAGCAACGTGCAACCTAACCAAGCAGTCTAGTTAACTTATAGTCGCTTATAGTCTTTAACTTGTCCAGTCAGATCAAACAACTTGCTACATACTAACATGTGAACAATGACACCATGGCCTGGTTCTATCATTTTGTGGTGTATATTTAACGATGTATATCTTATAAATGCAATGAACGGACGGACACTTACCCTGAAACAGCTGTGTGCAGACTGCAGAAGTGGTATCCGGTCTAGCGGATGCGGAAACGTATCCACTAGACCGGACGTACAGTAGTAGGCGTATTCTAGTATGCACCACGAATTAGCGGTTACGAGTTAGATAATATGTATTTTAATTAGAAATACGTTTAATATGTATGGAAACTAGGCTATGTCAAGGTTGTGCCGGCCTGGTCCTCAACAGAAAACCGCTGCATTTAAATGTTTAAATCATCTAAGCACAATTATTTATTTATTATTATTATTAATAATAATCTATCTATCTATCTATCTATGATAGATCTATCTATCTATCTATCTATCTATCTATCTATCTATCTATCTATCGATAGATAGATAGATAGATAGATAGATAGATAGATAGATAGATAACTCCTCGGTTTCAAAGTAGCCCTGAAACGTCATATCATGACAGTCATGACGAAACTTCAACCTGATATTTGCACTTTTTTCATTTACGGCCTGTACATCTACATAAACGTTTAGATTTCAACTATAAAGTGCTTACCCCATGGCCACGGACGTTACAATTATGTACGGTCCCTCAAAAATACCCGTATATTCCGTGTTGTTCAATAAAAAGCCTTTTAATCCGATTGGCTGCCAAGAGTTATAAAGTATCAGAGTGCAATACACCTTCCGACCGATAGGATCAGGTAGTTAAAAGCATGGAGAAAATGGCCACCAATCGGGTTAAAATGCTTTTTATTGAACAATACAAAAGATACAGGTATTTTGGAGGACCCGTGCAGAATTGTAACATCCGTGGCCATTAGGTAAGCACTTTATATTTGAGATTTGAACGTTATTGTAGATGTACCGAGTGTAATGGAAAAAGTGAAAAAAAAAAAGAAACCTCATGGGCTTGGAAAAGTCAAACTAATGTCCCGTTCTCAACAAATACTCATCGAAAACTTACCAAAATAGTATGAAAATGCTCAGAATAATACATTGTTTTTTTGTGGGTGGTGGTGTGTGGTCTAATGCAGTTAAAATATGCTTTTTAGCACGTTCTGACTTGGGAATGAGACCGTGGTGTGTGTGTGTGTGTGTGTGTGTGTGTGTGTGTGTGTGTGTGTGTGTGTGTGTGTGTGTGTGTGTGTGTGTGTGTGTGTGTGTGTGTGTGTGTCTCTCTCTCTCTCTGAAGTGTAATCAGCAGCTGTCACATTTCCCATCAGCCCCAGGCTGGAGGAGATGTTTGCTTTGGTTTATCAGCTGTGCTCAGTAATAGTTTTTATTGGCACCAGTGTTGTTTGAATCACTTCATTTCACTCCAATGTTTTCATTTACGCTTAGACTGCTTCCTGCTTCAGACGTAACATCTTAGTTGGTCGGTTCTTCTTGGCAATTGATTTACTTTTTTCAGTTTTTTAACTCACCTGCACAAATGGCCATTCGTCCCTTATGTGTATTTAGATGTTATTCATCTAAATGATATAGATTTTTGCTTCTTGTGTTCTCATAATACCCATCATTTAAGCCACACTGAAGACATACTGGCACACCATTCCACTGAAGCTTAATACAACAGACAGGCAGACAGACAGACAGACAGACAGACAGGCAGGCAGGCAGGCAGGCAGGCAGACAGACAGACAGACAGACAGACAGGCAGGCAGGCAGGCAGGCAGGCAGGCAGGCAGGCAGGCAGGCAGGCAGACAGACAGACAGACAGACAGACAGACAGGCAGGCAGGCAGGCAGGCAGACAGACAGACAGACAGACAGACAGACAGACAGACAGACAGACAGACAGACAGACAGACAGGCAGGCAGGCAGGCAGGCAGGCAGGCAGGCAGGCAGGCAGGCAGGCAGGCAGGCAGACAGACAGACAGACAGACAGACAGACAGACAGACAGACAGAGGTCTCCACATTTGAGACCCAGCCTATAGCATAACACCACAGGGAGCTCATCTCAAACATGGGGGGGGGGGGGGGGGGGGGGTGCATTCCACTATGCTGCCACCCAAAATGTGGAATGCCTTTCCAAAAGCCATTAAAGATCTCCACTCCCCTGTACCCAAAACTCAAATACAATTGTTGTACTTTCTACTTAGTAGTACAGCAACTTTGGAACTCCGTCCTCTGCCCCATGACTCCAAATTTGGTCAAGGTTTCAGCTTGGTAGATTAGATAGATCCTGCGGTTGGAATTCCAGTCGCCCAGAGGCAGCACAGCAAGTTGAGTTACAGGTACAGAGTAAGGAAAGTACTGTCGTATACAGCAATACAAAGAGAAGAAACGCACACATGCACGCACGCACGCACGCACGCACGCACGCACGCACGCACGCACACACACACACACACACACACACACAGGCGGCTAGCCTTGTCTTGCAGAGCCACACTCTGAAACAATATTATCATAAGGAACATACAGTAGTTGTGAAAACATATTTTGATCCAAACTTGTAGATCAGTTATTTTCTGCAAAGAGGTTTGGTGTAGGGGGGGGGGGAAAAGAGCAGACCAAGTACAGAGCCAAAGGTCAAGTTTACAAAGTATTGAGGGTTTAAATGTCTGAAAATACACATTGACATGAATCCAACATACACCGATGGCAGTGCTTTGAAGCTATCTATGCAATCTATAAAAACGTTTAATCTGCAACAAATCTTTATACAATATGTACAATATGTACAATATTGACATATGCTTCATCTCTCTCAAGGGGTCCTTGGCCTGAAAAACATTGAAGACCCCTGATCTAGGGGGTTTAAGTGGTTGGTTGGAACTCTTCTTGACTATGTGTGCATACGTACATGTGTCTACTGCAGACACTGAGCTGGTTGTCAGCTCAGTGTGAAAGGCAAACAGAAACTTCTGTATTTAACTAGGCTTCTCAAAAGGTGGACAGGAGTGTTGGATAATAATATGAATATGAATATGAATATGAATGTGAATGTGAATATGAATATGAATATGAATATGAATATGAATATGAATATGAATATGAATATGAATATTCATATTAATTGTCATTATTATTATTATTATTTGACCACATAAAATATTATTAGTTGTCTTATTTATTATCTGTTATTATGATAAAGTTATGATATGAAGACTGTTGCTGCTAAGCAGGGCCGTGTTTATGCACAGGCAATGTAGGCACATGCCTATGTCTTGTCGGGGGGGGGGCCGAAAAATGCCCCCCCAAAAAAAAAAAAAAAATTAAAAAGTTTTTTTTTTTTTTTTTTTTTAATTAAATAACATAAGCCTAACCTAACCCTAACCCTAAAACCGAAATAAAGTAACAAAGAAACGCCCAAAAACGGCCACAATCCGCGAAATAACCGCAAAATTTCGCGCGCACATGCACGCGCGCTGTGCGCGCGTGCATGTGCGCTGGGGGGGGGGGCCCGAAAACTGTCCGTTGCCTAGTGCGCATTTTGACATTAACACGGCCCTGCTGCTAAGACTGTGTCATCTGTCTTTCCGTCCGTCCGTCCAACTGTCTGTCCGTCCGTCCGTCCGTCCGTCCGTCCGTCCATTCATCCGTCTTTATATCTGTGTGTCTTGTTGCTTGCTGGGAATGGAAGCTCATTGCGAACGCAGCGGAAGGAGGCGCGCCTTTGGCGCAAGTAGAGCTTACTATGAAACCGTGCTCGGGTTGTGTGTCTCTGTCTGTCTGTGTCTCTGTGTGCAGTATGTGTGCACTGCCTGTGTGCAGCCAAGTAAATGTCCAATATAGACGTACCATACATCAAATGAAAGGTCTTTGAAAACTGAACACAGCTGTCAAGGTTGCGTTTAAGCTCGGATTTTGGCTCCGCCCCCCGGAAGTGGGTGAAACAGGCACTTCAAACACTTTGTTGAATTGTTCAAAAACATTCAAAAAAATGTTTTTTGTGCATTTGTATTTTTCTAAGATGCTCCTTTTAACGCAGATTTTTTTTAAAAATGTTTTGCTATTTTTTTTTTTTTGCGTTTGCGTGTCTTACTTCTTCTCCTGTTGTACTGTGTAACATCACCTTGAACCTGGGGCCTTCTGCTTCTCAGGCAGCCTCTCTACCCATACAGCTATATGTAGTATAGACAGTACCTCTCTACCTTACAGCTATATGTAGTATAGACAGTACCTCTCTACCATACAGCTATATGTAGTATAGACAGTACCTCTCTACCCATACAGCTATAGTATAGACAGTACCTCTCTACCCATACAGCTATATGTAGTATAGACAGTACCTCTCTACCATACAGCTATATGTAGTATAGACAGTACCTCTCTACCATACAGCTATATGTAGTATAGACAGTACCTCTCTACCCATACAGCTATATGTAGTATAGACAGTACCTCTCTACCCATACAGCTATATGTAGTATAGACAGTACCTCTCTACCATACAGCTATATGTAGTATAGACAGTACCTCTCTACCATACAGCTATATGTAGTATAGACAGTACCTCTCTACCCATACAGCTATATGTAGTATAGACAGTACCTCTCTACCCATACAGCTATATGTAGTATAGACAGTACCTCTCTACCCATACAGCTATATGTAGTATAGACAGTAGAGTGGTGTGTGTGTGTGTGTGTGTGTGTGTGTGTGTGTGTGTGTGTGTGTGTGTGTGTGTGTGTGTGTGTGTGTGTGTGTGTGTGTGTGTGTGTGTGTGTGTGTGTGTGTGTGTGTGTGTGTGTCAGGGGAAACTGTTTCCCAAACAGTGGGTCACGGACCCATTTTTATGGGTCACAAATAAATATCCCTTTTTTAGTTGTTTTTATTAATCCTTTCAAAAGATTTTCAAAAAGTAAAACATTTAAAAAATGTAAATCTAATATTTTCTGAAACTTTAAATGGAAAACATTTTCAAGAGAATTTCATGAATTTAAAAAATATACAGAAAATTGCAACATGTTGTGAGCTTGTAGATCTGCTATTTTCACCTGGGGTGACATCAAATTCCCCTTTTGGATCTCGAGCTAAAAGGTTTGGTCTAGAGTAGAACATAGGTCCTCAACACAACAAGTGCAGAGTGAAAGGTCAAGTTTACTAAGTAATGTGGGTTTAAGTGGTTAAACGTCTGAAGATAACAGGGTCAGGGTTAAAAACATTCATTTACACAACACTGATGACAGTGACAAACACAAGTCAATGAAGCTGTCTATGAAAGCCATGAAAAAGTTTAATCGGCAACACAATGTTATACAATATATAGTGGGGGGTCCCTGCTTCATCTGTCTCTCAGCTAAGGGGTCCTTAGCCTGAAAAACATTGAAGACCCCTGCTCTGGAATTGACTTCTATCACACACTTTTGTCTTATTCGATGCATTGTCGTTGAGGTGTGAGCTGTCTCTTTAAGAGTACTTGGATCAGTACCTGTGGTGTAATCAGTATCTGTTCTGCTGATACCAGGTGTTGCATGATATGATGGCCACCAAGCCTCACCTGATAACTGGATCAAAGGTGACTTCTTTACCCTGCACGACACGTCCATAAACAATCTATACCAGTAGTGTGTTTTTCCCCCCAAACGGTATACACGCCAAGTCGGGTTGCCAAACGTCCCTTGAAATAAGGAATCGGTAGTTTAAATAAAGGATTAAGACCTGAGGCCGATTCTAAAAAATAATCTTCGAAATCCTTACAGTTTTCTGAAAAACTTGCCATATCAGTGGTGATCAAAACTTTTCTCATGTCAATGACCCCCAACATTATATGTATTTGGCCGCGGACAAGCCCCATCAAAAAAAAAATGTTCCAGGGACCCCCGAGACTTGAGTTTAAAATGTATGTCTATATTCAAAGATTATTATTATTATTTTTTTTACATAGCCCTAAATAAACACTCCAGACTTAGTAAATTGAACCTGAATTGGCTCTGTACTTGTTCCGCTTTTCTTTTCTGTCAACACCCAATCTCTTTTGCCAAAAATGGCAAAAAATAGCAGATCTACAAGCTCATCTCTGTGCGGTTTTTAGATCTGCAATTTTAATGTTTCACCCATAATATTGATGCTGGGGTTCGAGGGGTTAATGTTGCATTGTCTCTGTTGGGTGGAAACCTCTTACAGTATGTCCAAAATGACTGTTACTTTTCAGGATTCAAATTCCCAAAAAATAGCAAAAGTACTTTTGATGCTTTTGTGTGACACTGTAGTTTGATCAAGTAGGACGTTAATTTATGAAAAAACACAAAAAAGTTAGAATGATGGAGATTTTGCCCGATATCTGCAACGATATACAAACAAATGTATTATAATATATTATATTATATCAGATTATATCATACATTATATCATATAATATCATAATATTATATCCTGGGCTGTAACTGTTCTTATGCTCATTTGAACTTTGAACCCTGTGACCGAACATGCACAGTGTTCATTTAACCCTTTAAGACCGGGAACGCATCTCTGTGTCAATCTTAAGATTTCTTTGGGCTATTCAAAAATAGCAGATCTGCAAGCTCATAGCGCGGCACCGAGTGCCGCGCTATGAGCTTGCAGATCTGCTATTTTTGAAAAATCGTGAAAATGTGTGCAAATCATTGAATATATATATTTTCGGTGAAGTTGTTTCGGTGAACATTTCGGTGAACATTTTTTACTCAAATCTTTTGCTTCTGGGGGGGTCCCTGGAACAAAATATTTTGAGATGGGGGTCCGCGGCCAAATACATATCAGTTTGGGGGGGTCCTTGACATGAAAAAAGTTTGAGAACCACTGCAACCTCATACGTTTTCGGTGCTGCGCTATTTTTGAATAGCCAAAGCAATCTAAAAATGAAACAGGTGCGTTCTCGGTCTTAATGGGTTTAACTGAAGGGTTTACACATGGAATCTGTCAGAATTAACCACTAATCCAATGTGAATCTCGCACATCAGTTTACCATGTAGGCATTTAGCAGATGCACTTCTCCAGAGTGACTTGTGCGATCGAAACAAGCAGTAAACAGGAACTCTCGTCAATAAAACAAGGTAAATAGTCACATATAAGTAAGAGTGCAGAGAGAACAATGTAGCGCCTCATAGAAACTATAGGATAGCAAGTAAACAATGAACCTAGCATCTGTCTAAACACCATGCTATCTACTGTAAATAACATTCTTGAGTAGGTGTGAAAAAGTAACCCCCCCCCCCCCCCCCCAAACATGTGGGGCCGACCCACAGGTTGAGAACCACTGGTCTATATGACATCAGTTGTCTATCTACTGTATGACGTTGTTTAACTACAGATTTGGCCAAGGGTTTAGCCCCATTGATTTCCATTAAAGTTAAATATTATTTCAAAAAGTATAAAACGTGAAAATTAGGTTACTTCTTTCAGCAGGCAGGCAGGCAGACAGACACGCACACACAGACCTTAAGTATCATTCATAGTCGGACGTAAGGATACATAACGAGCGCCAGCGCTCCTTGCGTTGTCGTTTTTTACTCCCCCTCCGTCAATTACGGCTCCAGTTGTTCTGTCCGTTCAGCTGACATTCACCGTCAGCCCGACGGACGTTTACTACGTTTTGCCTGTACTGGGCTACTAGTTTCACAGCATTGTAGCGTGACACAGCCGGTTGCCAGATTTTGTGAGAGAAATAAGTAACCAGGTCTATGAAAACAAGCCCAAAAGAATCGACTAGGCCACATGAACAGTGGTGGAAAAAGTACTCAAATGTTTTACTTAAGTAAAAGTATCACTACTCCAATGCAGAAGTACTCTGTTACAAGTCAAAGTTTGGAATTAAAAATGTACTTGAGTAAAAGTACAAAAGTATTGGTATCAGAATGTACTTAAAATACCAAAAGTAAAAGTACAAAAATGTTTGAAAATAGCCGATCTACAAGCTCACAAGGCGTCGCATCGGATCGGCTATTTTCAAATAGCCTATGTATACAATTGGGCTAAAGTGGTTAATGTATGTTTCATATTATCATCATTTATATCTGAAAAGTAACTAAAGTTTTCAAATAATTGTAGTGGAGTAAAAGTATAATATTTGCCTCTGAGATGTAGTGGAGTAAAAGTAAAAGTATTGGAAATTGGAAATACTCAAGTAAAGTACAATTACCTCAAAATTTTACTTAAGTACAGTACTTAAGTAAATGTACTTAGTTACTTTACACCACTGCATATGAAAATAGCAGATCTACAATATATATTTGAGAATCACTGGTTTAAATAATAATTGGCCCAAATAAGCAACTACACTTTAGAAACAAGACCAAATAAAACCGCAACCACCAATAAAAAATTGCTTGTTTGTTTACAAGCAACTATACAGAAGAATAAGCCCAAAGTCGCTTATAATAAGCAGACATGGCAACATTGGGTACGCGCAATCTCTCTCTCCTAAATAACGTGAGCGAACCATGTATGTGTCCGTAAAGAACGGACGGAATGCCTCACCCCATTAACGCACGTTAAGACACATCTAGGGACTATGAACGGGCCTTTAGACGGCTAGCTATATGTTAAAAGGTTAAAGCATTAATGTCTCTCTCCAGCTCTTTTAATGAACAGAAAATACATGTTCAGGTGGTTGGCCAATCTTCAGCCAGTCAGGAGAAAGTACCCATTTATCAGATTAATTTGTATACAGTGTTCCAGTTCCAATGTCGTCTGCTCAGTCATGTCTTTGTGTCATCAATACCAATTTCACTTGTTTATCCTGTATCTGCTGGAGCTGGATAGACATGGAGACTCCTGTTACTGAACAAACACTCTATAGCAATGATTACTATCACAATATAGAGATATCACTTTTTTTTTTAAATCACATACCCTACCTTTGATATTTACACTATTCTGTTTAATTGATTGATTGAATATTTTATTGACAAATTAAAAGTATAGCGGTACAATACAAAATCCAAATGGATTCATCACAAAAATGCATTCATTCATTTTAAGTAAAAGTATCAATACTGCTATGTAGAAATACTCTGTTACAAGTAAAAGTCCAGAATTCACCAAATGGACCCTAACGGGTCCATTTGGTTCCATTTGTACACTCTCAGAGTTAAAATAACATTGCTTTTACCATATAAATTGGGGTCCCAGAGATACAAAATGCCATTAAATGGGGGTCCGTAGCCTAATGCATGTCAAACTGGGGGTCCTTGAAATGAAAATGGTTGAGAATCACTGCTAGAGCCGTCCCTGGCATATCTTTTCAAATGGGGGTCCGCGGGCTAATAAGTGTCAATTTGGGGGTCCTTGACATGAAAAGGTTTGAGAACCACCGCTGTACTGTATACAGCTGATATATCATGTGTGACATTTATCGACATAAAATGTTAGAGAGAGATTAGCGGAGAAGAGATACAGTAGAAATAAAAGACAAGTAATTTTATGGTTGGTTGCGCTAGGGAGTGCATGCTGAAAATAGCAGATCTACAAGCTCACAACGCGTCGCGCTGCGACGCGTTGTGAGCTTGTAGATCGGCTATTTTCAGCCGAGTGTAAAATCAGCCATTACGACGCCATCAAGGCACCGGCAAAATACATTTTAGTCGACTAAATCAACTGTAGAGGTAGTCGACTATAATCTTATATTTTGTCGACTAAAACTAGACAAAAACTAAAACATTTCAGGTGACTAAAATATGACTGAAACTAAATGGAATTTGATTCAAAAGACTATGACTAAAACTGAATCAAAATCAGCACTACAGATCACAGCGTCATGGTGGAACATCTGGGTTGGTCTCATGTTACAAGGTCAACCTGCAGATGAGGTCACAGGGGCAAGTGACTTTCGCGCGTGTGTGTAAAACACACACACACGCACGCACGCACGCACGCGCGCGCGCGCGCACGCACGCACGCACGCACGCACGCACGCACGCACGCACGCACGCACACACACACACACACACACACACACACACACACACACACACACACACACACACACACACACACACACACACACACGTTTTGTTGTATTTACATGCAGAGGTGGCTAGAGTGAACTACTCAAGGTTCAAGGTGCAACTTTATTTGTCAACAGCAGTAAAGTAACTAAGTACATGTACTTGAGTACTATACTTAAGTACAGTTTTGAGGTATTTTTTACTTTACTGGAGTATATCCAATTTTCAGTACTTTTACTTCTACTCCCCTACATCTCAGATGTAAATATTGTACTTTGTATTTTACTCCACTTCAATTATGTGAAAACTTTTGTTACTTGTTACTTTGTGGATTTTGATTATTGATTTTTACAAAACATTACCCACTTCAGCCCTAGATACATTTTGGCCATTTGAAAATAGCAGATCTACAAGCATTTTTTTTCTACATTTAAAGAAATATATATATATATATATACTCAAATCTTTGTTTCTGGGGGGTCCCTGGAACAACATATTTTGAGATGGGGTCCGCGGCCAAATACATATAATTGTGGGAGTCCTTAACATGAAACATCATGATTTGTGTGCATGGGGATCTCATCTTAAACAAGCTTAGTGCTTAATGAGCTTTCCAGTTTAGTAGACCTTGTATTGTGAATTTGTACTTCTATGTACTGTTATGTACTGTCATGTACTGTTCTCATGTCTTACTAAATAAAGTACATCAATCAATCAATCAATCAATCACATGTTGAGAACCACTGATATTATAGCAACATACGTTTTCTTTTTTTAAACTGTTAGGTTTACGACGGTTTGTACAGACATTTGTAGAATCCCCAGAAGCAAAGATTGCTGACACAATTGACTGAGATAGTTTTTCATAATGACGCGTGGGGGACATGCAGTGCTGTCTCCTATAGACTGCCATGTATATTGTGTACATGGTCCATTGTATATGCCTGCTCCCTACAGAATTTGATACGCTGCTGTCCCAGTTACATGTGCGTCAGTACGTATACCAAGTTACTGTGTTCGTTATGCAAGTGTCACATTCAATTTGGATAACTTTGAGAAAAGAAAACTCAAAGCCTCACTATGTAACATTTTTTAATGAATAACGTGTAGCCAGTGGTGTGAAGTAACTAAGTACATTTACTCAAGTACTGTACTTAAGTAGAATTTTGAGGTACTTTTACTTTACTGGAGTATTTCCTATGGTCTATACTTTTACTTCTATCTCGGAGGCGAATTTTGTACTATCACTCCACTACAATTATTTGAAAACTTTAGTTACTAGTTACTTTTCAGATATACATTTTTATATTATAAAACATACATTAACCACTTTAGCCGCATTTTATATCTAGGCTATTTGAAAATAGACGATCTACAAGCTCACAACGCGTCGCATTGTGACTTTTACTTGTAATGGAGTACTTCTACATTGCAGTATTGGTACTTTTACTCAAGTAAAGGAATTGATTACTTTGCCCACCATCACATTCAATTTGGATAACTTTGAGAAAAGAAAACTTAAAGTCTCACTATGTAACTTTTTTTAAATGAATACAATAGGTAATTTTGTCCAATCTGTATGGTAGAGTATGTTAATACAATATAACTTATACAATTGGGGTGGTTGTATTTGGTCTCCCTGCGCTTCTATTGAGACATCTAGATTGTGTCAAAGGTCACGTCTCACCTATAGATACAGGATCTGACACGAATTTTGACCTGATGGTCAAGATTCAATTTATCCCCTGAGCAAGCAGGCTCGGGGCTCTATTAGCTCAATGGTAAAAAAGATATCTCAGCACTTGCACGGGAAACCGGGTTCAAATCCGGGGAGAGGAACAGGAAATGTACATAGCTTTAAATGCCAAGAGTGTACAGTAAAGCTGCAATCTGGAATTTATTGGAATGAATAAAACGTTATTTTAACCAATCTGTCTTGTAGGCTTAAACCCTGCTTCTTATTTGACCGGGGTCCCCCAGGACTATATGCTAGCCCCCCCCCCTCACCCCATACCAAATCTCTTTGCTTTTAAATAGCTGATCTACAGGCTCACAACACGTTGTAACGTGACTAGGGTTCATGCGATTGATACAACATACTGTAACTACTATATGTGCATTGGTTGGTGGTGTCAGGTATCATCTCTATTGTCACATCACAGGTTCACAGGTGTAAAGCTGTAGGTGAAATTAGTTTTTGTGCAAGCTCAATCGTTTTTGTTGTTTCCATAAGAGAAAGGGAAGAGGGGTCAAGGGGTAAGAGAGGTAGAGAGATCAATACAAAACTAACAAATTATCTACATATATATCCAGTGGTGGAAAAAGTACTCTCATTTTTTACTTAAGTAAAAGCAATATAGAAATACTCTGTTATAAGTAAAAGTCTGGGAATTCAAAATGTACTTGAGTAAAAGGCCAAAAGTATTGGCATCAAAATGTACTGAAAGTACCAATAGTAGAAAGTACTCATTATGCAGAGTGTCCCATTTCAAGTTTTCAAATGTATAACATTTCTTTTGAAAATAGCAGATCTACAAGCTCACAATGCGTCGCATCGCGACGCATTGTGAGCTTGTAGATCTGCTATTTTCAAATGGCTGAAATGTATACAGAGCTGAAGTGGTTATGTATGTTTTGTAATAATAATCGAAGTAACTTGTAACTAAAGTTTTCAAATAATTGTAGTGGAGTAAAAGTACAATATTTGCCTCTGAGATGTGGTGGAGTAGAAGTAAAAGTACTGGAAATTGGAAACACTCAAGTAAAGCACACAAACACCTCAAAATTGCTTGAGTAACTAAGTACTTAAGTAAATGTACTTTCCACCACTGTATATATCTATCCATTGCGGAAAATACCTGAGGTAAGACATAATACTGCGTGAGCATCAGCAGATATACTGTACTGTACATGATATGCTATGCTATAAAAAAAAACAACAACAGTGCATTGTACATGAGATTACAGTAAGTGTCAGCGTGTGTCGACAGCATATAGTCCATACATAAGGTAACTGACACTGGTATGTTCCACAGGTAGGTCCATTTAAGAAGAGCAAAAAAGAAAAAGGTAGGTAGACCAAGGCACTGTTGTGGAAAACGTTTAAAGCATGTTTTCCCCGCTATTCTTGAAATAGGGCTCATTGATGATGATTTACACACACAAAAAGAAAGATTATAAAAAAGGAGGCAAAAGAGAAGAAAACTAAAAGATAAAGAGTAAGAGAGAGAGAGAGAGAGAGAGAGAGAGAGAGAGAGAGAGAGAGAGAGAGAGAGAGAGAGAGAGAGAGAGAGAGAGAGAGAGAGAGAGAGAGAGAGAGAGAGAGAGAGAGAGACACTCACTCACTCACACACACACACACACACACACACACACACACACACACCCCGTATAGGGTTAGGGGTCAATGACCTGAAAAGGTTTGACCACCATTGATGTACAAAAACACAAACCAACTGAAAATGCAAGAACTGAACAGCTGCAAGTCATTGCTCTTGATCTGTCTGTCATAATGTCATGAATTCATCAAATGAATATGTCTTTTTTCTTTTGTTGAATGTTTGTACAGTATTAGGGAACATCCTTAAAAACTGGATCTGGTCCAGGATGTGTGTGCGTGTACAGTAAGTGTGTGTGTGTGTGTGTGTGTGTGTGTGTGTGTGTGTGTGTGTGTGTGTGTGTGTGTGTGTGTGTGTGTGTGTGTGTGTGTGTGTGTGTGTGTGTGTGTGTGTGTGTGCGTGCGTCCGTGCGTGCGTGTGTGTGTGTACACACATGTGCATGTGTGTGTATGTAGCCTAACGGCAAATCTTTCTATTTGCCTGCCTGTTTAGCTTTATTTATTTTTCCTTCTGCACAGTTCATTAAGTTTATTTGAAAAGTAGCTATAACACAGGTTATAACCAATGGAGGATAATTCACAATAAAGTCCAGGACTTATTTCCTTTGCGGTCCCTCTTACTCATCACAAGTACCGAGTGACAGTCTTACAATAAATAAACAAATATTGGGGGGATTTCCCAATATTTTACTGTAATATTCACTGTATACTGTTTACTCTTTTATGTCTCTGTTAAATGTTTTACTTCTTTTCATTTGTATTTGTGTTGTTTTCAAATGTCTTTTTAAATGTTTATCTTGCTCTGTGTCTTGATGTCTTATTGATGTTTCATGTAAAGCACTTTTTCATAACTTCCTTTGTTGAAATCAGCGGTGGAAAGTAACTAAGTACAATTTAACTTAAGTACTTTACTTGAGTATTTCCAATTTCCAATACGTTTACTTCTACTCAACTACATCTCAGAGGCAAATATTATACTTTTACTCCACTCCACTGCATTTATTTTAAAACTTACTTTTCAGATATAAATTATTACATTATAAAACATACATTAACCACTTTAGCCTTATTTTATACCTAGGCTATTTGAAAATAGCCGATCTACAAGCTCACAACCGCGATGCGACACATTGTGAGCTTGTAGAACTGCAATTTTCAAATATTTAGTACTTTTACTTTTGATACTTTAAGTACATTTTGATGCCAATATTTTCGTACTTTTACTCAGTCAATTTTGAATGCTGGACTTTTACTTGTATCTTTATATTGCAGTATTGGTACTTTTACTTAAGTAAATCATTTGAGTACTTTTTCCACCACTGGTTCCATAATATTTTGCATTAAAAGATGCAATTCAACATTTGACCAGTAGGGGAATCAGTAATGTTATCTCTACGGGCGCAACTCTTGCGCAATGTCTTAAAAACATGTAACCGGCTGAGGACAGAGGCGAATTAAATACTTTCTTCAACTCGTTGAAAAGCTTTTATGGTGCGCTAGAACTTAAAAAATCTGAGAGAGTGGCGGAAATGCTTTACTTTTTGGATACGATGTGCAGAAAGGGGTAAGAAACATGTAAAGTGGAAAATGTGCGACAATGTCCTGCTCAAACGGCAGAGGGAAACGAGGAACCTCATCTCGGAGCTATACGGCGGAGGGAGAGGTTCCGTAGGGGCTATATAGTGTTATGAAAGAAGAACTACAAATCCCTTGAGCTGCTGGACACTCACTACTTAGTCTATAAATGGGACAGCCAGTGGTGTTAAGTAACTAAGTACATTTACTCAAGTACAGTACTTGAGTCAATGTACTTAGTTACTTATTACACAGTGAAAGGTGTGCGGACAGTACGGTATATAGTGGCATTATGAAGAACTACAAATCCCATGAAGCTGCTGTAACACTACTAAAAGTCTACGGGACAGCCACGCCCCCCCCCCCCCCCCCCCCCCCCCCCCCGCGGTGCTGCCTGCCTCGTCAGGCTTTGTCGTATGACGTGGTTGGTTTAAAGGTCCCTGACTGACAGGCGTGCTGTCCAATGAGAAGAGGAGCTGTTCAGCAGCAGGGGTCCTGAGGTCCTGAGGGGTCCAAGGCGGGACTTCAGTGGTGGTAAAAAAAAGTACTAAATGTATTGACTTAAGTAAAAGTATCAATATTGCCATGTTGAAAATACTCTGTTACAAGTAAAAGTCCAGAATGAAAAAGTACGAAAGTATTGGTATCAAAATGCACTTAAAGTACCAAAAGTAAAAGTACTCATTATGCAGAATGTCTCTTTAAACACGTTTTCAAAATTGTATAAACACTTTTGAAAATAGCAGATCTACAAGCTCACAATGCGTCAAGATGCGACGCATTGTGAGCTTGTAGATCTGCTATTTTTTTTTAAATGGCCAAAATGTATATAGGGCTGAAGTGGTTAATGTATGTTTTGTAATAATAATCAAAATCTACAAATTAACTAATAACTAAAGTTTACAAATAATTGTAGTGGAGTAAAAAAAAAGGACAATATCTGCCTCTGGAGATGTAATGGAGTAGAAGTTAAAAAGTAACTGAAAACTAGGAAATAGTCCCGTAAAGTAAAACAAATTAAAAAACAAAAAAAGCAACTCAAAATCGTACTCGAGTAAATGTACTCGCTTACTTTACCCCACTGGGGGCGGGGCTTCGGTCTGCACACAAGACAGAGAAAGTGCCACGACTCCAAACCCTCACACAGATCAGAAGAACCGGCCCGAGGTAAGAAGAAACTATACACCTTTTAATACTTTTTATTCCGCTTACATCTTAGTATTCTTACAGTAATCTGTTTTTTTTTTATGGTACTTAGCAGTGGTACAACGGAAGGGTTTCTCCAGCGATCCGCGATCAAGCTGCATATTTTGTTACCCAAGCCCAATGTATGAGTACAAAAAAAAAAAAAAGTTAGAGCAAAAAAATGAATGGGGGGGATCAGACCAAAAAAAAGTTATGAAAAGTATATTTTTTAAGGGGGTTAAGTTAGTAACTTCACTGCAGGCCTGTGTTTTATGCGTTTCTCTTATTGGAAACGTAGTTGAATAAGTTACTTGGCTGATTATTCAAATTATAAAACGATCCATTCTGATGATCCAAATGTCCATTCTGTTGGATATTTGTGCTTAGGTTTTTTTTTAAAGACATGGAGGGGGAAAACAGTAGACTTTGCCCCTGGTTATCTTCAAAGCATTGTCAATGGATAAGCCTATATGTTGTATCATACAGATCTGAACCACATCAGTGTCATGTCATATTGAATCTGTGCATGGAGTGAACCATATATATATTCCAGGACTTTTCCAAGCGAATTGATTGATTGCTTGATTGATTGATTGAATACTATTTACAGTTTGCACCCCCAAAAAAAAGCACAGAACGTACAGTTCAATACAAGAAGATGCCAAAAGGGATTTAAAGCACTATGGCTTGTTTCCATTGGGGTGACTGTGTATTCAATTCATCGAAGAAGCATCAGAAGCTCCACAAAGTGTGTGATTCTGTTGTCAGTGTGTTCTGGTCATGTTCTGGAACTCAGTGTTCTGATCAGCATTGCACACACACAGAGAGAGAGAGAGAGAGACCTGATCTCATCTGCATGAGGAGAAAAACCTCCTCTTGAGACTTTAAAAAACACATCCACACATTGGAAATACCTCCACACTGCTAAGAGTGGGAAAACTTTGGATATATGATTATTTTTTTGTTGGGAAGATTTAATGTCATGGTTCTCTGAACTATTAGTTAGTTATAGAACAGATCAGATCAGTGATCAGAGAGCTGCCTGCATGGGATTATTTTTGTGGTAAAAAAAAAAAAAAAAAGTTGGGTTTTGCTGTATATTTGCTGCAGTTACATAACGGAGGGGCCACAGGCGGCACAAAGGGTTAATTGTCAGTAGAGACACGTCGCCCCTTCGGCCAGTAAAAAAAAAAAGTTACCCTTTTTTTTTTACTGGACTTTCATCACTTTTGATGAAGATCAGCCACGATATTGATCAAGTTTGTTGCTTTTTCTCGCCTTAAATCTGTTCACATTTTGTTGGATTCAAGTCGAAATATGAGTTTGTTGTTGCTTATAATTGATACAAAGTGACACATTCACTTAAATAAGTGGATCAGTGAATGCACAGCTAGATTAGATAGGTGATCAGCCTGTGTTCAATGTTTTCATTGATTGATCCGGCTTGATTCATTTGGTGGAGTGATTGATCGGAGGGGGCGTGTCTTTGTGAAGGTACAGTCAGCACTACTAGAGCAGGAGAAACACAGTACAGTTAGTTGGACCCAAATAGACTGAGACGAGAATCGATAGGTCACCAATCTCCTTGTAACACGTGTCCCTATAGTAGTCCTATATAGACTTGATCCAGTCGGGGGAAAAAGTGATCATGTTATATTTTTTATTAAACAGTGGTGGAAAAAAAGTACTCATATTTTTTTACTTAAGTAAAAGTATCAATACTGCAATAGAAATACTCAATACAAGCTACAAGTAAAAGTCCAGAATTCAAAATTTACTTGAGTAAAAGTACAAAAGTATTGGTATGAAAATGTACCAAAAGTAAAAGTACTCATTATGCAGAATGTCTCATTTCACAAGTTTTCAAATGTGTGAAATGTATAAAAATATTTTGAAAATAGCAGATCTACAAGCTCGATGCCACGCATTGTGAGCTTGTAGATCTGCTATTTTCAAATGTCCTAAATGTATATAGTGAATGTATGTTTTGTAATAATAATCAAAATCTGCAAAGTAAATAGTAACTAAAGTTTTCAAATAATTGGTGTCGAGTAAAACAAGTACAATATTTGCCTCTGAGATGTAGTGGAGTAGAAGTAAAAGTACTGAAGATTGTACTAGACATACAAAATTGACTTGAGTAAAAGTACTTTAAGTACCAAAAGTAGTACTCATTATGCAGAATGTCCTATTTCACAAGTGTTCAAAATGTATACACATCTTTTGAAAATAGCAGATCTACAAGCTCACAATGCGTCGCAAGTCAAGTGGTTAATGCATGTTTTGTAATAATAATAACTAAAGTTTTCAAATAATTGTAGTGGAGTAAAAGTGCAATAATTGCCTCTGAGATGTAGTGGAGTAGAAGTAAAAGTACTGAAAGTGGAAAATAATCCAGTAAAGTAAAAATTCCTTTACTTAAGTACAGTGCTTGAGTACATGTACTTAGTTACTTTCCACCACTGCACTGTAACCAAATGCAACCTGCTGTGTAACCAAATGCACCATGTGTCCATTTGTAAACTGAGTGTTACAAATGGATACATGTTGACTCTAAAAGCTACTGTACATGTTGAGAGACGCACTGTATGTGGAGCGTGTGGCATTTCTGTGTGTCCGCGAGTGACACCGTTGTACGGCCGGAGTATATGCTTATCGCTTCCATATGCTTCCCATGTGTGTGCCTGTGTGCGTGTGTGAGTGCCTGTGTGTGTGTGTGTGTGTGTGTGTGTGTGTGTGTGTGTGTGTGTGTGTGTGTGTGTGTGTGTGTGTGTGTGTGTGTGTGTGTGTGTGTGTGTGTGTGTGTGTGTGTGTGTGTGTGTGTGTGTGTGTGTGTGTGTGTGTGTGGAGGTGTTGGGTATTTGCCATGGGTGTTTGTGTGTGCTCAACATCTCACTAAAGATGTAGAATTTAAAGGGTCAGAATTAGATCGCGACGCATTGTGAGCTTGTAGATCGGCTATTTTCAGGTGGCTGAAATGTATATAGGGCTGAAGTGGTTAATGTATGATTTGTAATAATAATCTGCAAAGTAACTAAAGTTTTACAATTCTACAATATTTGCCTGTGTTTGTAGTGGTGTAGAAGTAAAAATACCTCACTTGAGTCAATCTACTTAGTTACTATACACCATTGTATTATGTATATTGGAGTATGTTGATATAACTAGTACATCTAATGGTAGACTGTGTTAACCCATTAAGACCTGAGGCCGATTCTACAAAATGTCTTCTAAGTCAACTCTAGAAAACAGTTTTCTGTTGTTACTGTATATCCGTGGTTCTCAAACGTTTTCATGTCAAGGACCCCCAAAATGATATGTACTTGGCCGTCGACCCCCATTTCAAAATAGATTTGATTTAAAAATGTTTGCTTTAAATAAATTATTAACTAAGATTTGCGCCAATTTTCAATTATTTTTCCAGGGACCCTCATGGGCTTCCAAATGGCCCCTTGCAGGTGTGCGGTCCATTTGGTTCCATTTGTACACTCAGAGTTACGGGGTCGTGGAAACCACTGTGCTACACTAAATGGAACAGAGCCTTCATTAGTAAAATTAGTATCATTGGTAACACCTGTGAAGGAAGTGATAATATGGCTGCTGTGCATAGAGCATATTGTCCATACTGTCCAAACCTTTTTCCAGTTCGGATGGATGGATGGATGGATGGATACAGTGGATAGATGGAAAGATGGATGACATTATTGCCCACTAGATAGATACATCAATCGATAGAGAGGCAGACAGACAGACAGACAGACAGACAGACAGACAGACAGACAGACAGACAAACAGATTCCATCTATTTTGTGTCAACAACATCATTTATTTTCAACTGTTTTTATAGTTTAGTTCAGTTTATTTTATTTCGGTAAATGTTGTTGTAACCTTAAGTTTAGATTTCATAGGTAATACAAAAAGTTTTGAGGAAATACCATTTCTGACCGAAAAGGTATAAGCTGAAGCCATAGCTTATGTGTCGTGTCTCTGTACATCTCCTGTCTAACAGTGAACGTGATGTAAAACACAGCTTATCAATTCATCGATCGATAAGGTTATCAACTATCAATGAATGAATGAATGAATGGATCATTTGCATCCCTACTCTGTCCATATCTCCAGGCTCACGGTGGGACAACAACAGAAGGACAGGAACAGGTCTAAAGGAAGGACAGCACGGTAAACAACAGTCATGGATGTTACAGACCCCCAGACGTTGGGCTTCATGGTGTTCGGTGGCTTCATGGTGGTGTCGGCCATCGGCATCGCCCTGGTCTCCACGCTGTCCATGAAGGAGACCTCCTACGAGGAGGCCCTGGCCAAGCAGCGCCGCGAGCAGGGCAAGGTAACGTCTTTGATCCGTTGTTTGACTACTAGTAGGTCATTTTTTACTTAAAGGGATAGTTCACCCAAAAAAAAAAACATTTTTTCTATCAATTAGTCACCCCATGGAGACATGAATTCATGGATATTTTTTTGTTTTTGTCGCATTCCTAAGCCAACAATTTGATGACCGGCAGCGGTTCCGGTAGGAGAAACAATGGAGACTCTTTGTATCTCCTACCGGAACCGCTGCCGGTCATCAAATTATTGGCTTAGGAATGCGACAAAAACTTAAAAATATCCATGAATTCATGGGGTGACTAATCGATAGCAAAAAAGGTAATTTTTGGGGTGAACTATCCCTTTAAGTCTAAACTCATGTACAGTACATACCTGTTACTTTTTGTACCTTTTCTAACCTCATGTAGGCTGTATGTATTAATGTCTTTTTGCCTGTTTATTTCCTATATTCCTCGCGCTTTTTCCTGAAAACCATGACTGATGGAGCTTGCACAAAAAATAATTCTTTAAACCTGTGATGTGACAATTAAAGTGATTGTGGTTGTGGTTGTGCTTCAGGGCCAGACGCAGCAGAGCACCCAGAGGAAGAAGAAGGAGAACAGACAGGAGAAGAAGAGCAAGTCCAAGAGGAAAGACGAACAGAAACCCAACGGCAAACTCCCTGAACCCGAGGCACCGGTATGGGCCCGGCACAGTTCTTACCATAAACGGCTGGTTGCAAATTATTTGAGATTATAACAATAATTTTTCTTTTCATTTTCGTTTCCATTTGTCTGTATAAATGCATCTGTTGAAAATCGCCGATCTGCAAGCTCAGGTTGTGAGCTATTTTAGCTAGTTTTGAAAATGCTTGAAAGTATACAATTATTTATTTTGATTATTGGTACTGGTCATTGTCAGTCATTTCTTTGTATATTTGCGTTATTTGTCATATCTGCCCTGTGCAGTTTTTGTTTACAATGCGTAAAAAGTAGGGATGCACCGATATATCGGCCACATATCGGACGATATTTGCCGTTATCAGTCAATATCGGTATCGACAAAAAAAAAACATATTCATAATCACAGTAAACATTATCATGTCATATTCAAGGGCTTTTTCTCCAACTAACTCCAGTCACTTGCAGTTCAGCACAGCTGAGGTGTGTGTGTCACTGTCCAGCTGAGGCTCGTTGACACTCGTTAATGTGACTTGCATCAAGGCAATGTTGTGTTTCTGCAGATTCTGAACAGTTATTAATTATTATGAAGATTTATTTGTTACCCAGGCACAAAAGGGGGAAATAATAACACCAAAAACTAAATAAACAAATATCAGTATCAGTATCGGCTATCGGCTAAATTGTTATTTTAAACATCGGTATCGGCCAAAGATTTCCATATTGGTGCATCCCTAGTAAAAAGGCAAACAGAAATGTAATTTGTATTTACATGTTCCAATGTTCAATGCCAAAAATTGCAATGAAATCCTCGATCGCAATTAATTGTGTTGCAACCAAACATCGACTAAACTGTCTTCCCTCGTGACAACAACCGTAGGCACCGGCGGCAACCTCTGACGAGCTGGAATCCGAAGCGGAAGCCGCTGCCCCCGAAGCCGCCGCCCCCGAACCCGAACCCGTCGCCGCCGTGGCCTCGGAACCCGAACCCCAAGCTGAACCCGAACCCGAGCCGGAACCGGAAGCCGAACCCGAACCCGAACCCGAGCCAGAGGCCGAGGCTGAGCCGGAGCCTGAGCCGGTGGTGGAGCCAGAAGCGGTAGTTGTGGCCGCTGTCGCTGCAGTGCAAGGTTATTATAGTTTTATTTTGCATTTTTCGTCAGTTATTGTTTTTCTCCATAGTTTCCGTTTCAGTTTAGTTATAACGCCATTCAATCCGGCGACGCATCTCTGTCATTTTAGATTTCTTTGGCTATTTTTTGAAAAATCTCAAACATTTTTGCAAATCTTTCAATATATACTTTATTAAAACAATTGTAAACATTTTTTTTGTTCTAGGGACCCCCAGAAGCAAAGATTTGAGTTACAAATGTTCGCTTTAAAGATATATATATTCAAATATTTGCAAAAATGTTCAAGAATTTTCAAAAATAGCAGATCTATACACATCATATACAGATCATAGCGCTATGAGCTTGGAGATCTGCTATTTTTGAATAGCCAAAGAAATCTAAAATGACACAGATGCGTCCCCGGTCTTAATGGGTTAATTTGTTTCTACAGTGGGTTTGCTAGTGTAGTTAGTATTTTATTTAAAAGGCTTAGTTTCAGCGTCAGGCCGGGAGGGTGATATGCATGTGTTCCTACGGGCTGGGGGCGGGGCACCTGTCAGCAGGGAGTGTTGGGCTGGAGGAGTAGGACGAAGGCTACTCCTCCCGGTAGGGGCTCCTCGAGTCCTCACTGGTAGGTGAGTCAGTAGGATAGGAGGGAGGAATCAACTGGTATAACGACTAAATTGGGGTGAAAAAGGGGCAAAAAACGAACAAAAAATGTCTAGTCTTAGTTTAGTCTTTATTAGTTTCAGTGTTAGTTTTAGTTTATTAGTTTATTTTTTCCAGTCGATTATTATGTTTTTCATACAAAACATACTGAATTCATCAAAACATTTGTTTTTCCTAGAAAAAAAAAGTATAGACTGAAGCCTAATCTTATTACATCTACCCTTTTGTTTTTTAACTTTCAAAAAACAAAATACACCTTGTCCAAGTATTCAAACACATCAATTCATGTAACACATTTCCACTCGACACTTTCTTTTCTCCTTTAAAACAATAATGCTAATAATAACAACAACAATTTTAATACCAATTAATAAAAAGTAAAACACAAATGTGTGAGGATTTCTTAAAATGTTTGACAACAGAGCTTAAAAATAGGAACCAATTCTTAATTGATTATAAAAAAAAAAATAGCGACTATGTTTGTATAATAGCTCTTTTTTTTTGGGTGAACTAATTATAATAATCCTGTCCCTACAGTGGAGGCTGCGGCAGCCCCGTCTCCAAAAGAGAAGAAGAAGAAGAAGAAGTCCAAGGCCGCCGCCGCGGCCGCAGCCGCAGCTGCAGCCGCAGCCGCCGCAGCCGAGCCGGCTCCCGTTGTGGCCCCGGTGGAGGAGGAGGCGCCCGTTGTTGAGGCCACGCCCCCCGTGGAGGAGGTTGCCCCGGTGACAGAGGTCGCCCTGCCCCTGGTCGCCGCCGAAGCCCCTCCCACCGAGGCAGAAGAACCAAAGACTGAGGCGCCGGCGAAGAAGAAGAAATCCAAGGCTGAAGCAGGTGGGTGGAGTTCAGGCCGTTTAATTAACCCATTAACACTTAACCGGCCAGAGTTATTTCAGATTTTTTGCAGTTGTCTGCCAGAGATTTTTCATTGAAATTAAAAAAGTACTCAGGAGCCGAGATACAGAATTTTTAAGTTTTAAGTTAACAAGGAAGTGGATAGGAGTCTAGATCTTTGAAAAATCATATCTCCTTGGTCTTTGGGTATATATGCGTTATTGGCAGGCAAGTGATGGATTCTAAAGAACGCATATATGCGTTATTGGCAGAAAATGAACTAATTCAGTGCCAAACTTATTTCTGGCTTTATCACCCCTGTGCCAAGGCCAAAAATACATTGTAAAAAAAAAAGTACTTAGGAGCCGAGATACAGCCTTTTTCAGTAAGAAGTTAAACAAGAAGTGAATGGAGCAGCAAATCTTCACATCATGATATCTTGGGTTCTGAACATTTTTTTTCAAAAAAGTTTAGAGAGCTTGTGCATCTATTTCCGCCCGTTTTGGAAAATCGATTATTTCTTTCAAATTGATTATTTTTTATATAATCAATAAAAAATTGTTAAAGCAAACATTTGTAACTCAAATCTTTGTCCCTGCAACAAAATATTTTACAAATGTTTGCTTTAAAAGTATTATATTCAAAGATTTGCACAAATTTTCAGGATAGCAGATCTATCGATCGATAGCAGATCTACAGGCTCGTAGCTATGGGCTTGTATATCTGCTATTTTTGAATAGCCAAAGAAATCTAAAAATGACACAGATGCGTTCCCGGTCTTAAGGTTGTATAGTTACCTAACCTTGCCATGATCTAAGTCCACATATTGGTGAGATATCTTCAATAGTTGCACCGATAATCCAAAATAATCTCCTAATTGGCTTACATTGCACAATGACAAAGCTCTCAAAGTCATTCTTTTAGCACATACAGCAGGGGTTGATGAGCAACTTTGATGATGGAGAGGGCCACTATATTTCCACACTCACTCCAGAGGGCCACATTGCATAATACAGTATTGTCTCTTTGTATTTTAACTTTTTTCACGCAAAAGTAGCAAAAAGTAGCAAAAAATAGCCAATCTACAAGCTCAAAACGCGTTGCAGAGCGACGTGTTTTGAGCTTGTAGATCTGCCATTTTTGCTCTTTTGGAATTGGAATCCAGAACTTAACTTTATGAACTTAAATACAGATACATTGGACATCAAAACGACAATACAATTTTGATACTAGTAGTCATTAAGATACTAATATAGACTGAAGTAATTAAAGTGGGTCAGGTTTGCATGTTTGGAATTGTAACAGCTGAAATCAATAAGATATCAGTAATCCGATGTTAACCTGCGGGCCATCATTAAGTGAAGGTGGAGGCTGCATGTGGCCCCCGGGCCGCCAGTTGCCCATGTGTGGCATACAGTAAACAAACTCCTCTCCTCTCCTCTCCTCTCCTCTCCTCTCCTCTCCTCTCCTCTCCTCTCCTCTCCTCTCCTCTCCTCTCCTCTCCTCTCTCAGTAGACAGTGTGGATGCGTTGTTGCTGCCCTATAAGAGCCTGTTGTCCACGGTGAGCAGCATGGTGTTCAGTGAGTCAGAGACTCACAAGCTGATCGAGGTGCTCAGCAACAAGGCGGGCATCTCCCAGGACTCCTGGCAACTGGTAGGAACACTGCTTTGATCCCTATTGTGTTTGTCAGGAGAAAAATGTCCTTTTAAAAGAACCTGTGTTCCAGTGGTAGTTCTTATCTAGTCACAAGCTCTTGTTACAGTAATACTTTTCATTGGTTCAAATATTTACAAAACACCAGTGGTGTAAAAAGTACAAAATGTGTTTACTTAAGTAAAAGTATCAACACTGCAATGTAGAAATACTCTGTTAGGGCGCGCTCCCTTTTACTTTACCTCTGGGGCGGAATCTGCCAATGCTTTGTCAATGCAAATGCGTGGATTCATGGTCTTGCGCATCTTTCTTGCGAATCCACACATTTGCATTGACATTTGCATTGACTGCTATTTTGTGGGTAATGTATGTTTTGTAACAATAATCAAAGTCTACAAAGTAACTAGTAACTAAAGTTTTCAAATAATTGTAGTGGAGTAAAAGTACAATATTTGCCTCTTGAGATGTAGTGGAGTAGAAGTAAAAGTACGGAAAATTGGAAATACTCCAAGCAAAGTAAAAATACCTCAACATTGTACTTAAGTACAGTGCTTGAGTAAATGTACTTAGTTACTTGACACCACTGGTTCAGAATGCTGTTTTAAAATGCTGTGTGTGTGTGTGTGTGTGTGTGTGTGTGTGTGTGTGTGTGTGTGTGTGTGCGTGTGCGTGTGTGTGTGCGTATGTATGTATTATCAGGCCTCTCAGAAGGGCGACCCTCTCTCTGCTCTGAAGAAAACCCTGGAAGAGAGAGAGAAACAGCTGTCCGCTGAACAGGAGGACTCCACCGCTGCAAAGAACAAGCTCAAAGAACTCACCAAGGTAGGCTATAGCACGGTCGTACTGTAACCCAGGAGGTCACACGTTCAATTCCCCACAACCGTGGGGGTCGTACCGTCACCAGGGTTGGGATCAGGAACCGGAGCATGAGGGGAAAAAGTCGGGGGACATTATCTGGAGGCGGGGGGCGGGGGGGGTCGACGGTGACGTCATGACGTTCACTGTCAGTTTTGGCATAGCTCCGAAGTGTATACAAATGTAACCAAATGGACTCCTCTGAATTGAATTAAAGGAGAATTTTGGACTAAGTTTTTCTTACCTTTTCTATGACGTTATGATATCTTAGGATGAATGGTACAGTAGAAGAATTTCATAACTCCATCCCGGGTCCGCCACAGCTTAAAACGTGCGCGGATAGTGACAGAACACTGTCCAAAAAAAAAAAAAGAACAGAAGTCTCGCTAGACGAGATTGAAATCTCAAGATTTCAATCTCGTCTAGCGAGATTTTGTTTTTAGTTTTTTTTGCATAGTGTTCTGTCACTATGAACGTCAGATCTCAAAAAAAAAAAAAGCTATTAAAATATGTAATCTAACGCAAGGCCTATTATTTATTTATCATTTCACACCTACAGCCAGTTTACAAAGAACAACGATGTGTTGCGTATTAGCTTGTCTGGCACCTAGTTGAACGAGTTGAGAGAGCAACTGCACGTAGCCACTAGCCAGTAACAGAACGGTCATTGCGGAGAGAGGCAAGCATGCAGCCAATATACACAACGACGAATCGACGATAGCGCGACACAATGGCAAACGGTGCGGTGCTAGGTCAGCGCCGGTCGGGGAAAATAAATAAATAAATAGACTCAGTCAATTGCCATGGTCTCCCCCAAATAGTGTGGGGAGGGGGGGCGCATTCAGGCCCTTCTGACCCTATGGTTCCATCACATTTGGAACCTTATTTCTGGAGCCGGTTTTATCACACTGTCAGAGGCTGAGCTGGTATGTTTGTCAGATGATGTCTGGACTCACACTGACCACTGTTCGTTCCCTCACAGGAGCTCGGAGCAGAGAAATCCAAGCTGGCTTCGCTGGAGTCTCGTCTGAGCGGCGAGCTGAGCACGCGCTCCGATGAGAACAACGCCCTGCAGGACCGCATGCAGGCGTCCTACCAGGACCACCTGGTGCAGAGCCAGACCCTCAACATGAAGGTGAGACGAGAGAGAGAGACCACCCATTACTTTTTACTCCAGTTGTTCCAAAACATTTTCAGCTGGATCAGCCTGGGCCCACTTGTACAATGGAAAGAGTCGTTTGAATCGAAAGTGTTCGCGTTCGCACACCCATCTGACCACTGTTAACCCATTGAAACCGGGAATGCATCTGTGTCATTTTAAGATTTCTTTAGCATTTTTTTTTTAAATTGCACATTGGTAATGCTGCACAAGGCTCCGCTTTGTATTTATTGCGTTTGTCCACGTTTTGGCCTGTTCAGACCTTCATGGTATATGTCCTGATGAAGGTCTGAACAGGCCGAAGTGTTGACAAACACAATAAATACAAAGCGGAGCTTTTTGTAGCGTTACCAGACAGTGTGCAGACTCTATTCCTTTTTTATGATACTTTTGTTTGTCTCGCACCGGGGCCACGGAGGTGCGTGCACTACCTTTTTCATGCGTCCCAGTATAGAGCCCTGGGGGACCCCGGTCAATGTACTATATCTCTGCTGTCCGGCAGCAACCAGCTAACTCCAAAAATGTTCATTTTTCAGGAAATGACAAAAACAAAACAAAAAGTGGAGTTAGGAGGTTTTGTTCATCATTGATAAGAACAGCTGAATGGACCTCCAAGCTCACAATGAGGTTGGAGGTCAAAAGGGGGTGGAGTTAGCTGGTTTAGCACAAAGTTTGAGGATCCAATGGAGTTAGCTGCTTTTGTCACGAGGGCTTTTTAATACTTTTCATTGGTTCAATATTTTTTTAATCAACACACAGACGTAAAGGGTGTTCAATAGCACTGATTTATGGAAAAAATATGCAAAAGCGAAAAAATGGAGTTTCTGCCCAACAGCAACGATATATTAAGTGTATTAAGATTCTATGCCATGTTGATGAATTCAATACATAGGCCCACAATGGAAACAAGTCCCCAGGAGTTGTTTTTGTGTTATCCTTTTGGCCTTAATGTCTGACTGTACTTCCGTGCTGTTTACATTTCCGACTAATAAAGTATTCAATCAATCAAAAAGGGTTGAAGTGGTTAGTGTAGTGGTTAATAATGACGGTGTGGTTGTGTTGTGACCTCCTCTCCCTCCAGATCACCAGTCTCCAGGAACAGCTGGAAAACGGACCCAACGCACAGCTGGCCCGACTGCAGCAGGAGAACTCCATACTGAGAGACGCTCTGAACCAGGCCACCAGCCAGGCGGAGAGCAGGTATATACCTGTCTGTCTGTCTGTCTGTCTGTCTGTCTATCTGTCTGTCTGTCTGTCTGTCTGTCTGTCTGTCTGTCTGTCTGTCTGTCTGTCTGTCTGTCTGTCTGTCTGTCTGTCTGTCTGACCGTGACATGCCCAAAACAGGGATTAGGTCATTAATCAATGATTTCATAAACTTATGAAAGGTTATGTTTTATTAGTTCATTACTAACCGAAAACCTTCGCAGGAAAAAATAGCAGATCTACAAGCTCTCAACGCGTCACAACGTGACGCGTTGAGAGCTTGTAGATCTGCTATTTTCGAAGAAATATCTGTATATATATAATAGGGTTATATATAATAGGGTTTCGTTGGTTAACCCTTTGCACTCCGTTCTATCCTGTGGCGGGTCTCCAGGCAGAATGCAGAGCTGGCCAAGCTGCGTCAGGACTGCGTGCGTCTGAGCAGGGAGCTGGGGGACAGGACGGACGGACGCCAGGCCGACGAGGAGTACAGGAAGTCCCTGGAAGCCAAGATGGCCGCCGGCGAGCAGCAGCTGGCCCAGATCCAGGTCAGAAGAAAAATCGCCCGACACGCCCACATAATGTCCATGTTTTCTGAACGAAAACGCAAAACCCATGTTTTCTGAACGAAAACGCAAGCTCATAGCAACACAGGTTGTTGCACACAGGTTGTTGAATTCCCCACTGGCAAGTGGCCAGGGCATTTATTAAATAAAACAGTTCAGGAAAAAAAGCAACTAAAAGTCTCTGTCCCTCTCTGGGAAATAAACTATGTCCTCTCAGTCCGTAGAGCACTCCTGCTCTCCTCCTGCCCTACACACACACACACACACACACACACACACACACACACACACACACACACACACACACTGCCCTCAAACATTTCTTCTCTCTTGATTTCCACCTGGCCCAGGTGGGTGTAGCCTCTCTGCAGTGCCTTAGATTGACAACAAGGCCCCTATCACCATGCCTCTCACCCTGTCCCTCACCCCTCTACAATATATATATATTTCTTTATTATATTTTTTTCAAAAAATATTTTTAGAATCGGCCTCAGGTCTTGTTAAAGGAGCACTTCACCCATTTTCAACCTTACCCCCCCCCCCCCCCCCACCCCCTACCAAAAAAACTAAAAGGTGTCATAAGTTGTCCGTGGCAGTGAATGAGTTAACTCATTCAGTGCCACATGACGTCTAAGACGTCCGTTTTTATCGCCATTGTTAAGCCCTGAGCGCCACGTGACGTCTAAGACGTCATAAAAAAAAAAAAAAAAAAAAAAGTTCTGAACCCAAGATATCATGATTTGAAAATGTGCAGCTCCATTCACTCTTTGTTTAACTTTTTTTGTTTGTTTAAAGTTTTACAAGTCACTGTTAGGAGGGTCCGTCATTCTGTCCGTCTGACTGTCCATCTGTCTGTGTGTCCCCTCTGTCCCCCCTGCAGGAGGAACTGAACCAGCAGCTCTTGCAGTCCCAGGAACAGGTGGCTAAGAGCCAGCAGGACGCTGCCCTCATCAGCGGTCAGTACAGTTTGGTTTAGCCCTCATCTTGCCATGGTGTTTATGGACAACATGACGTCTAGATCAGCGGGTCTCTAATTTTTTTTGGGTGCCCTGTAGGGCTGTCAACTTTCCTCAGAAATGATATTCGAATATTGGTCTTAAAAATTGGCAGATATTCAAATATATTCGAATAGTATTATTATTATTATTATAAACATTTATTTAAAAAGAAATATATATATATTTTTCAATTTTATTTTGACAGAAACAATACAAAAAACAATGTATCGAGTGCTCGGATCCAATAAAACATATCTTTTGTTTGTTTTAATAACTTGATACATTGTTTTTTGTAATGTCCCTGTAAAATAAACATTAAAAAAGAAAACGTTTTTTATTTTTTTTATTTTTTTGATATTCGAATATTACTTTTCATATTCGAATATACATATTTTCCCCATATTCGAGGAATATTCGATATTCGAATATTAATTCACCAGCCCTAGTGCCCAGGGCACCTCTGTAAATAACAGCCCTACACGCACGTTATTCAAACATGACTACAGATGAGGGTAGGTGTGTTTTTAGATAACAACCTTTCTTGTCATTTCCACCTCAGAGCTGACAGAGACGGTGGCATCCACCGAGGCCCAGCTTCAGGCCCTCCAGGACCAGGCGGAGACACACACCCAGGAGGCCGCACCAGAGGCCGTGTCGGAGGTCGCGTCAGAGGTCGCATCGGAACCCCAGGTACAAACTAGAGTAGAAAATACTTACAACCCTAGTTACAATCAGTGGTGGAAAAAAGTACTCATATCTTTTACTCAAGTAAAAGCATCAATACGGCAACGTAGACATACTCTGTTTCAAGTAAAAGTCCAGAATCCTATATTTACTTGAGTAAAAGTACAAAAGTATCAAAATGTACTTAAAGTACCAAAATTAGAAAGTACTCATTATGCAGAATGTCCCATTTCACAAGTTTTCAAATGTATAACATCTTTTGAAAATAGCAGATCTACAAGCTCACAATGTGTCGCATCGCGACGCATTGTGAGCTTGTAGATCGGCTATTTTCAAATTGCCAAAATCTATACAGGGCATAAGTGGTTAATGTATGTTTTGTAATAATAATTCAAATCTACAAAGTAACCAGTAACTAAAGTTTTCAAATAATTGTATTGGAGTAAAAGTACAATATTTTCCTCCTGATGTAGTGGACTAGAAGTAAAAGTACTGAAAACTGGAAATACTCAAGTAAAAATACCCAAAAATTGTACTGTCAAGTGCAGTACTTGAGTAGATGTACTTAGTTACTTTACACCACTGGTTGCAACTACAGTACAAGGTTCTGTAGGAACTCAGTAAAAAAATCCTGAATTGAAGAAGATTCAGGAATGAATCCTTCAGAAATGAGTCAACATGAATATGTTCATCAACAGGTGGACCAGGCGTCTGAGGTGGAGGAACTGAAGAACTGGTAGGATTGTTTTCTTTGAGGATTCACTTGGACAATCGAATCATTTGCAGACTATTGCAGAACATGAAGCATAATATGAGTTTCAGTAATATTGACGTGTGTGTGTGTGTGTGTGTGTGTGTGTGTGTGTGTGTGTGTGTGTGTGTGTGTGTGTGTGTGTCCAGTCTGAAGGACAAGGAGGACCAGATGAACGTACTAGAAGAGGAACTGAAACAGCTGAGATGTGAACTGGAGCTGACCAAATCCACCAGGTCGGTATACATACTGTACACATTGACACCCACAGTGAGGAGAGGTCTGTGATTCGGTGCCTTGCTCATGGGCATGTTGAGTTTGATTCCAGTTAAGCAGGCATGGTACAAAGGAACTGAGATGTTTGTTAGACATGTAAAATGTGTGAACTGTTTCCACAGTGTTGAGGAGGTAGAAGAGGGAACGGCATCAGCTGAAGAACAACAACAACAGACGGACATCTCTGTAAGTCTGACCTCAGACCAGTTTAATGTGTTTTTGAGACTTTTAAGGCTTTTCGTCTGTTCTCCTTGAAGTGTTAACATATCCTTGTGTTTTCGTTGAAGAGCGATGTTGTGATTCAATCATCAATTTGGTTCTCAGTTGTATTACTTTTATTTCCAAATATGGCAACATGGAAATCAATCATCATCGATTAAATATTTCAAATTAAATCAAACAATGTATTACAAAATTCTACAAGAAAGTTGTCCCTGACTGGTGGTTGATATAACTTATTAAGTTATGTTTTTTGGTATCTTTGTTATTTTTTTGGTAAAAACATCAAACTAAACAAAAATGTTAAAGCACTATATTATAATAGTAATTATTGTTATATATAGAGTGTTTAACAGGGGTTTACTTGTCTTTCCAGTGCTTTAGTAAACACATTTTCAGGTCGGGATACCAATTATACCCAAACAACCAATCTGATTTGACCAACCTGTGTCGTATCTGGTCATATTTAATATACCAGTATGCAAGTAAAAATAGATGGCTAAAGTAAAAACATATAGAATGTAACTAAAGAAATATATACTACTACAGTTAAAGTTAAGCTGAATAGTGTGTTGACTCAGAGCCAGACACACTGGCGTCTGCTAATCAATCAGGGACACTGCATGCAGCTGTGAAGTACAGTCATTTAAATGTCTTTGTCTTCCCATCCTGCTCACACCTTGAGCAGGGGAAGATAGAGAGACAGTACCATTTGCCGATGTTCAAAGGACTTCAGCTGCTTGATCAAACAGGTGGGGGGATCATTGACCCCCACCTCACATGAACTATCTGTATCCTAATGTGAAGCTATTGTGATATAAAGGCTGAACTAAAATGTAACTCAGGACTAGGACAGTCTCACACGACGTGAGGCTGTGTGTGGGACAGGGGCTTCTGCCCCTGGCTCTATGCTGTTTGCTGCTATGATGAATAAATGGTGAATCAATGATGGAAAACCTGGGAACCTGATGTCTCTTCTCCTCCACTTCTTTGTAACATCTACCAGCCTGCTAACCCGCGTTTTGGGCCTCATTTTGACACGATACCTGTTTTATGATTATGCTTTTGTGTTCTTGTGTTGCAGACTCCAAACATGGCTGAAATGGAACTTCTACAGAGCAGGTAGGGGGCTCATTGTAACACACAAATTATTTGCATTGTGGTTATGGATTATTAACACGTGGTACTTTGATTTGAGGGCTGCATCTATCAATCATTTTCTTAACGCTTATTCTATCGATGGCTTTTTAAATTAATAGAATAATCGAGAAGTGTTTTTTTTATATACCGTATCAACAAATTGACATGGAAAAATTCCAATTGATTTGTCTGATTAAGCACTTAAGCTGTATTTTTTCATGCAACATGTTGCGCAAAAATAGCAGATCTACAAGTGTACAACACGTTGCGTCTCGAGATATGCTATTTTTTGGACAGTTGTTACTGTCCAAAAAAAAATTATTTGATTAAAACATTTTATAATCAGTGGGATAAAGTTATCTCCAGATTCATCTGGCACGGTGAAAAACCCAGAGTCAGCTTTAAGCTTTAAGACTCAAAGGAGAAAGGTGCTATGGCTGTACCACGTCTCAAAGACCATTACTTTTCTGCTCAAATCACACCATTTATTAATGTGTGTACCGAAGAGTACCATGCCAGATGGAAAGATATTGAAATGTCATTGATTAAGGATCCCCCAATTAAGGCAATACTGGGCAATAACGATCTGGAACTCTGTTGGAGAAGAATATGGATTACATTACAGGATAAATGAAGAATAAATAGATGGTGTGCTTATGACCCTGATTTTAAGCCCAACCAATTAGACGCTAGATTAAAAAAACTGGACAAACAAAGGAATAACAACATTTTATTCAATACAAAAGACAACTAAGAGATTTCCAGACGTTGACAGAAAAATATGCCCTTAGATTCTAAGGGCATATTTTTTCTTAAGATATCGGCAACTACGGCATTATTTGAATCGAAGTATATTTAAAAAATCCATTAGAATTGGAGGATCCATCCTCTATTGAAAGAAATCATACGAGCCTATTCGTCAGAGTCGAATGGAGGCATTATTTGCAGATTGTATAAGGGCTTTATGACAAAAGCATTAATTCGACAGAATATGTGGTAAAAAATAAGTGGGACAACAAAGGTAAGAGATTTAAAATGAGGAATGGCACACACTGTTTTGATTCACAGTGGAAATGTGCCAACTCACTCATGGAGAGAATAGGCTCTATGCACAGCAGCCATATTATCACTTCCTTCACAGGTGTTACCAATGATACTAATGAAGGCTCTGTTCCATTTATAGTGACACAGTGGTATTCAGACTTTTTAATTTCCACGACCACCATAACTCTTGAGAGTGTACAAATGGAACCAAATGGACCCTTACGGGTCCATTTGGTTCCATTTGTACACTCTCAGAGTTACACACCCGTAAGAGGCCACTTGGAACCCCCTCAAGGAACCATTAGGGTCCCTGGACCCCAATTTTAGACCCACTTGGTGTAACAGAGTGTTTCCAGTGAGCTAGCATGCACAATATCAGCACCTTGACTCTGTTTGACCAGAATGGAACAGAGCCTTCATTTATGGCAACACCTGTGAATTTCTTCACACTATGGCTGCTGTGCGTAGAGCCTATTGGGGTTGGAAATGTCTAATTAGGTTTTTTATCACTCCAAACCAGAACACACATTTTGCGGGAGAAGACGCAAAATGCTGGAGACTGTGTGGTAGTCAGAATGCTAACCACTGGAATATACTCTGGGACCGCTCGGTAATGAGACATTTATGGACAGAAATACACAGTGGTGGACAAAGTATAATACTCAAGTAAATGTACTTAGTTACTGTCCAACCACTGAGAAATACACAAGACACTGGAAGTTGTATTCAATATGGAAACACCTTTTCAGTTTGATATTTTCTTTCTTTTAAAAACAGTTTGCTTAATGGCCCTCTTACAATAGAGGATTGGGCAGATATAATAATATTTTATTTTATTTACATAATGGAGAAAAATAAATACTTTTCACTTTGCCTACCAATGGAAAGATTTAGTCAATTATGGTCAAACTGGGTTGCATAAGTCAGACAAGGTTTTTGCTTTAGGGAGATAGCATATTCATAGATTTAATGTTTGTAGAGTAGTTGACTATGGATTTTGTTCTACCATGTGATTGTCTTTCCTTCAATACTTGATACACCGCTTTAGGGTCAGTGGAAAGCCATTTATATACTACATAATTGTAGTATTTTTAGTATTAGGATGTAAAGGTTTGGAATGTCTCCTGCCACAGTAGGGTGCAGTATTGTTTATTGTACATCCCTGGTCTGGTCTCAGACCATATATCGTTTTTTTGGGTGTTTTTTTGCCGACCCAAAGGAGGCATATGTGTGTACCCTGCTTAAAAAACAGCTTAGACCAGCTAATACCAGCTAAAACCAGCTAATACCAGCCAATACCAGCTAAAACCAGCTAAAACCAGCTAATACCACCATAACCAGCTAAAACCAGCCAATACCAGCTAATACCAGCTAAAACCAGCTAAAACCAGCTAAAACCAGCAACGATCGTAAGCTGTTTTTTGCTGTTTTTTTTCCAGCAGGGTAATAATTCATGTAGCTTAGATATATATTTCAATCTAAGCTACATCTTATTCACCTGTTTCCTAGGCTTTTCACTGTGTTCCACTTCCTGTCTTTTGATCCAATGAAATCCAATGAAACCGGTCAGATGACTAATGATATCCAATGAAATCCGACAGGAAGTGGAAAACACACAGCCAAGAAACAGGTGTATACAGGTGTCTTGTTAACGAGCACTCTGTAAAGAATACGTTGATACTGTGTGGTAGTATGTACACACTTGTCCTTTTTCTAAATAAATAAAGTTTAGAAAAGGAAAAAAAGAACTGTAAAATCGATTAAATCAACTAACTGTTACACCCTTAAAGGGATAGTTCACCCCAAAAAAATCACCCACCTATCGATTAGTCACCCCATGGAGACTTGAATTCATGAATATTTTTTTGTTTTTGTCGCATTCGTAAGCCAATAATTTGATGACCAGCAGCGGTTCCGGTAGGAGACACAGAGTGTCTCCTTTGTGTGTCCTACCGGAACCACTGGCTACCGGTCCGCTGGTCATCAAATTATTGGCTTAATTAGGAATGTGACAAAAACAGAAAAATATCCATGAATTCAAGTCTCCATGGGGTGACAAATCGATAGGAAAAAAAAATGTTTTTTTGGTGAACTATCCCTTTAAAGACAGGAGAGCAGATAGGACAGTGTAGCAGGTGGATGTTGACGCGTTAAACCCTGACAGAACGTTGTGTTTTTTTTTGTGTGGGTCCAGTCTGCAGGAGAAGGAGCTGCTCATCTCCTCGCTCACAGAGCAGCTGGAGGCTCTGAAGACACAGCTGGACACCGCAGGGGAAAGCCCGGCGGTAAGTTCACACACACACACACACACACACACACACACACACACGCACACACACACACACACACACACACACACACACACACACACACACACACACACACAGGCCCGTGTTCAGGTATTGGCATCAAAATATACTTAAAGTATCAAAAGTGAAAGTTCTTAAATTGTTTGAAAATAGAAGATCTACAAGCTCACAATGCGTCGCGATGCGACGCGTTGTGAGCTTGTAGATCTGCTATTTTCAAATAGCCTCTGTGTAAAATAGGGCTGAAGTGGTTAATGTGTTTTTTATAATATAATGATTGGTAACAGTCTTCCACGCCGACATCTCGCCACTCCGACTAGTGGCTTCCGCGTGCGGTTAGGGTTAGGGTGAGGGTTAGGTATAGGGTTCGTTAACGTCGGAAAGGCGACATGTCGGAAAGCCGCCATGTAACCATAATAATGTATATCTGCAAAGTAACTAGCAACTAAAGTTTTCAAATAATTGTAGTGGAGTAAAAGTACAATATTTGTCTCTGAGATGTAGTGGAGTAGAAGTAAAAGTACAGAAATTTTAAAATACTACAGTAAAGTAAAAAAATACCTCAAACTTGTTCTTAAGTACAGCACTTGAATAAATATACTTAGTTACTTTACACCACTGCCAACCAGCAACCATCAACATTCCATATTTGATTTCCATGCATTCAGTGCACGTCCAACCGACCAAGTGCTGAACGTTGGATGTTTTGTTTAATGCATTGATATTTTGTTTTCATGCTACTTATCTTATGGAAGGTGCATTTAATGTAAATTTACTAGATTAAATATAATAAGCTTAGGCTTTTTCTCAGTTTAAAAGAAGACGGGGAAGGAGGAAAAAGTGATTGTTTTGGTCACTGTTTTGATTGTGTGATTTCTTTGCTGTTGCTCTAAACAAAGATGCATGTTCGCTGAAAGACGTAAGGACGATCTAAACTAAACTAAACTAACTAAACTGACATTTAACTTAAACCGTTAAGACCGGGAACGCATCTGTGTCATTTTTAGATTTCTTTGGCAATTTTTTTAAAAAGTCTTGAACATTTTGTGCAAATCTTTGAATATGCATATTTTAAAGCGAGCATTTGTAACTGAAATATTTCCTTCTGGAGGTCCCCGGAACAACATATTTTACGCGTGTTTGCTTTGAAAAATATATATTCAAAGATGTGCGCGATTCTTTCAGATCTACAAGCTGAGCTTCTATTTTTGAATAGCCAAAAAAAAACAATAGGCTCTATGCACAGCAGCCATGTTATCACTTCCTTCACAGGTGTTACCAATGATACTAATGAAGGCTCTGTTCCATTTAGTGTAGAACAGTGGTTTCCACGACCCCCATAACTCTGAGAGTGTACAAATGGAACCAAATGGACCCTTACGGGTCCATTTGGTTCCATTTGTACACTCTCAGAGTTACACACCTGTAAGGGGCCATTTGGAAGCCCATGAGGGTCCCTGGACCCCAACTGTAGACCCACTGGTGTAACAGAGTGTTTCCAGTGAGCCACCATGCAACAATATCAGCACCCTGACTCTGTTTGACCCGAATGGAACAGAGCCTTCATTAGTATCATTGGTAACACCTGTGAATGTCTTCATAATATGGCTGCTGTGAATAGAGCCTATTACACAGATGCGTTCCCGGTCTTAATGGGTTAAACCCTATATAGCCCCACTTAATTCAAATCTGTTAACGACAACCATGTTATATTTGTGAATTTATAATCGCTCCACTAAAGCTCTGAAAATAGCCGTTCAGGTGATTAACGCGGCTGGTTCCCTGTTGCAGGCGGACACTACAGTGGACACAGAGGAAGGGACAGAGACAGAGGGACAGGTGCCAATAACACTTCTCTCTCCTTGTATCCCTCCTTGTTAGTTTTTTTGCACTGGTGTAAAGTAACTACATTTACTCAAGTACTGTACGATTTTGAGGTATTTTTTTTACTTTACTGGAGTATTTCCAATTGTCAGTACTTTTACTTCTACTCCACATCTCAGAGGCAAATATTGTACTTTTACTCCACTACAAGTATTTGAAAACTTTAGTTACGACCGTAGTTACTTTGCAGATATAAATGATTATATTATAAAACATACATTAAAGGTAGGGTAAGTGATATTTTTTGGTTAAAACAAAAAGTATTTTGTTAAAAGGTTAAAATACTATATTCTGATAGTAATCATTGCTATAGAGTGTTTGTTCAGTAACAGGAGTCTCCCCGTCTCTCCAGCTCTTTAATAAACAGAAAATACATTTTTCGGTAGGTGTCAAAATCTCAGCCAATCAGGAGAAAGTACCCATTTTTAAGCTTAATTTGTATAGTGTTCCAGTTCCAATTTTGCCTGCTCATTTCTTAGTGTCATCACTTCCAATTTCACTTGTTTAATCTGTATCCTGATTGAGTTCTCTGTCCTGATTGAATAAAATTGGAAATGAAACTGAAACTGAAACGAAAATGCATTTTCTGTTTAATAGAGGAGGTGGAGAGACGAGGAGACTCTTAATACTGAACAAACACTCTATAGCAATGAGTACTATCAGAATATAGAGCTATTTAACAATTATTTTAACCAACGCAAATCACTTACCCTACCTTTAACCAAGTCAGCCCTATTATATACCTAGGCTATTTGAAAATAGCCGATCTACAAGCTCACAACGCGTCGCAGAGCCTTTTAGTACTTTTACTTTTGATACTTTAAGTATATTCTGTTATTTTTTTTAACAGAATATTTTTACATTGTGGTATTTCTACTTTTAGTTAAGTAAAATATCTGAGTACTTCTTCCACCACTGTTCTCTCTGCACTCTACATATGACTATTTACTAGGGCTCTGTATCGTCTGCTATCTCACGATTCGATTTTCATTCTTGGGGTCACGATTCTGATTTTTTTCAAAACAAACGATTCTCGATTGCATTTTTTTTTCCAGATTCAAAACGATTTGCAATTCAAAAATATTCTCAATTCAAAACGATTCTTGATTCAAAACGATTCTCGATTCAAAACGATTCTCGATTCAAAACGATTCTCGATTCAAAACGATTCTCGATTCAAAACGATTCTCGATTTAAAACAATTCTCGGTTCAAAACATAGGATTTCAGGATCTACTCCAGTCTGCTGGCATGAAAGCAGAGTACAATTACGTAGCTTTTTACATTTTTTAATTACATAGATTTTTTGAAAATGAGAATCGATTCTGAATCGTCCAACATTAGAATCGCAATTCGAATACGAATCGTTTTTTCCCATACCCCTATTATTTACCTATTTTCATGTTTATTGACTAGAGTTGACTGGTTGACTGCTCATTCCGATCTCACACTTGTAAGTGTCTCTGGATAAGAGCGTCTGCTAAATGCCTAACATTGTAAACTGTAAAGTGTAAATGTGTTGGTGTCTGTGCAGGAGACAGAGGGGACAGAGGGAGACAGACGGGTGTCCGCGCTGGAGGAAGAAGTGAGACAGCTGAAGGAGGAGGTGGAACAGAACAAGAGCAAGAACGCTGTAAGTCCTTCGTATGCGGCCACTTGAATCACTTGAACCCTAGCGTCCAATAGTGGAGGAACTCACATTTTGTACTTAAAGGAATATTTCACTTATGTTATCTTTTTGGGTCATTTCATCGTCTAATCAGGCTTTTGTGAGCCCCCTGGACAGTTTTTAAGTTGCTTCATTCAGCATTTAGATATTTGATATTCATTTTATCAGACATGCCCCCTTCCCATACAAACCCATTGTAACTTCAAAAAACATGGCCCCCTCACGTATTAGGTGGGCAGCATGAGTCACCAAATCCAAGGACAGGTGTTTTCGATTTATCTAACATGGTTAAAATGGAGTTTGAAGTTATAATGGGTTTGTATATGAAGGGGGCGTGTCTGATAAAATGTCGTGTCTGATATCAAATACCTAAATACTGAATAAAGCAACTTTAAAACTGTCTGGGGTGCTCACAAAAGCCTGAGTAGACGATAAAATGACCCACGTTTTTTTTTAAGTGAAATATCCCTTTAAGCAAAAGTAACCATACTGCAATACTGTCATTTTTAATGATGTGTGTTATTTTGATCTCTTATTCCAGGAGTCAGGAAGTGAGACTGAAAGTGATCAGCCATTTGAAAGGTATGTGACGTGAGCAAGATATCTGTGTGTGTACATGTGCACGTTTTCGTGTTGTATTTGTGTCTATTGGCAGGGGTGCAATAACTGGTGCGCAGGTGCGCATGCGCACCCAAAATAAATAATGCGCGGCACATCAGACGACGCGAGGCGCTTTTGCGTACCAACAGCTGGGACAGGAATTTCCAAGCTTTTATTTTTGAGCAAAACTACAAAATAAAAGCCTGGAGATCGAGGCTAGGAATTTACTTCCTGAAGCCACACTCACACAATCACGCTAAAGCATGCGTCGGCCCCATGTACAGCCATTAGGCGCAGGGGGAGGGGACGCATGCTGCACGTGATTGTGTGAGTGTCTCACATCGCCTCGCATCGCCTCGCTGCGTGCACCCAGCCAGCAGCGGCTGTTAGAGGAACTCGTCACCGATGATAAACACACCGTAATGGTGCAAAATATGCCGTGAACGTCCCAAACTGGCGGATAAAAGCAGCGCAGCACAGGCCACCAACCTTGGGGGCTTCACCAAACGGTGTGAGGAAAAAAAACGGCGAAAATCGTCTGAATTTGGAAGCAGAGCGTCCTTTTTTTTCTCGCGCAGCACCCCCCCCCCCCCCCCCCCTGTCCGATGGGCACCGTGCTGATTCACTAAGTACAAATCTGTCTTTAACCCATTAAGGCCTGAGGTTCTGATTACAAATTGTTAGTTAGTTAGTTAGTTAGTTAGTTAGTGTTGTGTTATAATGAAATAGTCAGTATGTACAGTGATGTGTTGTGTAAGCTAATGGATGATGATGATGTGTTGTTAGTTTGGAGAAAGACTCCCAGCTGTTATCTCTGGAAGACGAGCTGCAGAGCGTGAAGGAAGAGATGGAAAGCATGAAGAACAAGAGCAATGTGAGTCCCTGCTTTCCGTCTGCTGGTTTGTGAGTTAAATAAGTGTTCGATAGCTCTGTATTCTGATAGTGACCATTGCTATAGAGTGTTTGTTCAGTAACAGGACTCAGTAGCAGGAGTCTCCCTGTCTATCCAGCTCTTCAGTAAACAGAAAACACATGTTAAGGTCGGGGCTACCGATTTCGTCCAATCACGAGCGAGAACTGGTAAAGGATACAGGATAAACAAGTGAAATTGGAAGTGATGAAACAAATGAATGAGCGGATAAAATTGTAACTATACAATTTACGCTGATAAATGGGTTCTCTCTCCTGATTGGAGGAAATCGGCAACCTGCCTGAAAATGAATTTTCTGTTTTATCAGCTGGAGAGACGGACAATGATTACTATCACAATACAGAGCTTTAACTTTTTAACAACAAAAACCCAAGGAAACAAAAATACAACTTAAAAGATTCTACCCTATACCTTTAGCCCATTAAGACGAAAAAATAGCAGATATACAAGCTCGTAGCGCGGCACCGAGTGCCACGCTACGAGCTTGTAGATCTGCTATTTTTTTTAAATTGTGAAAGTGTGTGCAAATCTTTGAATATATATTTTAAAGCAAACATTTTTCAACTCAAATCTTTGCTTCCGGGGGGTCCCTGGAACAACATATTTTGAAATGGGGGTCTGCGTTCAAATACATATCATTTTGGGTGGTCCTTGACATTAAAAAGTTTGAGAATCACTGATATAATAGCAACATAGGTTTCTTCAAAAAACTCTTAGGATTTAGAAGCCATTTTGTAGAATCACAAGAAGCAAAGATTTGAGTTAAAAATGTTCGCTTTAAAAATACATATATATTCACAGATTTGCACGCATGTTCATGATTTTTCAAAAAATAGCAGATCTACAAGCTCATAGCGCGGCACTCGGTGCCGCGCTATGAGCTTGTAGATCTGCTATTTTTCAATAGCCAAGGTATAAGATAATGGTTAGAGAGGTTAAAATCTAAAATGACAGATGCGTTCCAGGTCTTAATGGGTTAAGTGTTCATTGTGACTCGCTGTTGTCCTCCTCAGGAGCTGAGAGAGAAGAACTGGTCGGCCATGGAGGCTCTGTCTGCTGCTGAGAGGCTGAACGAGGAGAGACTGGTCCAGGTGAAAGCAGACCTGGTCAGTAGAAACACCGGCATAGACTCAATACATATCTCTGCTGTCCGGCAGCAACAACCAGCTAACTCCAAAAAAAAAAATCATTTTTCAGGAAATGAACAAAAAACAAAACAAAAAGGTAGGAGTTAGGAGGTTTTTGTTCATCATCGATAAGAACAGCTGAATGGACCTCCAAGCTCACAATGAGGTTGGAGGTCAAAAAGGGGGAGGAGCCTGGAGTCAGCAAAACCAGCTAACTCCACCCCCCTTTGGTGGAGTTAGCTGGTTTTGTCAGAAGCGCTTTTTAATACTTTTCATTAGTTCAGTATTTTTTCAACCAACACACAGACATAAAGGGTGTTCAATAGCACTGATTTATGGAAAAAAAATGCAAAAGCGGAAATATGGAGTTAGCTGGTTTCTGCCGGACAGCAACGATATACCTTTACACCTTCAGCATGTAAACCACGTGTGTGTGTGTGTGTGTGTGTGTGTGTGTGTGTGTGTGTGTGTGTGTGTGTGTGTGTGTGCGTGTGCGCGTGTGTGCGCGTGCGTGCGTGTGTGTGTGTGCAGTCTGCAGCCGAGGATAAGGTCACAGAGTTCCAGAAATCACTCCAGACACTCTTCCCTGAAGTTCCCATGGAAACTGATCAGGTGTGTGTGCTTGTTTATCTCACCCCCTATGAGGGGGGGGGCTTGTCTGTCATTATATTGTAAAACATTAAAAAATTCAAACAAACTGCAGCGCTCACTGTGTCACACCATGATGCAGGCGCGCACCATATGAGATACTGTATGTAGTATCTACTATATAGGTCGTATAGTGGTTTACATAATATGAATTATTTGTGTGTTTGTGGGTGGGAGGGGGTCTCAGCTGTTTGTCAGATGTAAGCGGGGGTTCCTGTGTCAGTAGAAATGACGTTAAGCTACAGGTAGAACAGCAGCTATTGATAGACCTGTTTAGACAGGTATGATATGTTTAGCAGCCTCAGTATGTATGTTTATGACTGTGTCAGTGCTAGAATAAGACATGGTGTATAAGATATGTTTATTAGTGTGTTGTTATTGTAGTTATAGATATTATTAGTGTGTTGTTATTGTAGTTTTAGATATAATTCTTATTGGTTGTTGTGTGCAGGAGTCCTGGCTGGAGGCGTTCACAATGAAAGCTCTGGAAGTGAAAGTACAACACAGTACAACAGACCTAGAACACACTAACAGCTCAGAGGTAAGAACACACATGAACAAATCAATCATCAATCGATGATTGATTTGTCCCAAACATTTGTTTTCAAACAAAAATGTTTGAAAATAGCAGAACTACAAGCTCACAAAGTGTCGCGATGCGACGCGTTGTGAGCTTGTAGTTCTGCTATTTTCAAATAGCCTATGTATAAAATAGGGCTAAAGTGGTTAATGTATGTTTTATAATGTAATAATGTATATCTGAAAAGTAACTAGTAACTAAAGTTTTCAAATTTGGATCTGAAATGTAGTGGAGTAGAAGTAAAAGTATTGGAAATTGGAAATACTCAAGTAAAGCACAAATACCTCAAAAACAGTACTTAAGTAAATGTACTTAGTTACTTTCCACCACTGGTCCCAAATGTATGCTGTTTTTGACATCCACTAAGAGAAAACGATGCGTTGTGAGCTTGTACATCGGGCTAAGGCAAAAATGACAAATCTTCACGCCAGATCGCTATTTTCAAAAAAATGCAATTTTTTTTGAAAAAAACGGCACCGAGTGCCGCGCTACGAGCTTGTAGATCTGCTATTTTTGAAAAATCGTGAAAATGTGTGCAAATCTTTGAATATATATATTTTTAAAGCGAACATTTTTAACTCAAATCTTTGCTTCTGGGGGGTCCCTGGAACAAAATATATTGATGGGGGTCCGCGGCCAAATACATATAGTTTTGGGGGTCCTTGACATGAAAAAGATGGAGCACCACTGATATAGAAACATACGTTTTCCAGAATACTGTTGGGATTTAGGAGACATGTAGAATCGGCTTCAGGTCTCAATGGGTTAAAATAATATTGACCTGCCCTAAATAGAGTGGACAGGTTGAAAGTGGTTAAAGAAGGAAAACTGAAGGAAGGAGCAGAAAATAAAAGTGTTTTTCTTTCATCCGGGTGTTATTGTTACACCAGGTTAAACCAGGAACCTTGTCATTTTTGTTCCAGGATGTGTTGTTGAAGCTCCAGGAAACAGAGGAGGCCCAGAAGAGCATGCAGACAGAGTGCGAACAGTACAGGACTGTTCTGGCTGAAACGGTGAGGAATACACCTTTAATATGATCACATTACTCTACACCAGTGCTGGGAGAAGTACTCTGATATTTATTATGAAAGTTTGAATACCACAATGTAGAAATATTCGATTACAGGTCAAATTCTTGCATTCCCCATTAAGACCTGGAACGCATCTGTGTCACTTTAGATTTCTTTGGCTATTCAAAAAAAGCAGATATACAAGCTCATAGCGCGGCACTCGGTGCCGCGCTATGAGCTTGTAGATCTGCTATTTTTGAAAAATCGTGAACATTTTTTTTTATATATATTTTTTCAAAAAACTGTTAAGATTTAGATTTTTTTTAAGAATCGCCTCAGGTCTTAATGGGTTAAAAACATTATTTAAGTAAAAGCACCAAAGAATTGGCATCAAAATATACTTAAAGTACTAAAAGTAAAAGTACTCCTTCTGCAGAATTTCCCCAGTTTTTTTCAAACATTTTCAAAATGTCTAATATTCTTTGTGTGTTGCGTGTGTGTGTGTGTGTGTGTGTGTGTGTGTGTGTGTGTGTGTGTGTGTGTGTGTGCGTGTGTGCGTGCATGTAGGAGGGCATGTTGAAGGCTCTCCAGCAGAGTGTGGAGGAGGAGGAGCAGGTGTGGAACAGCAAGCTGTCAGAGGCAGAGGAACAGCGTGAGGCGGTGAGAACACATCACTAAGTACAACTCTGATGCTAGGAGAAGATTATAACTCATACATGGGGCAACTGGTGGCCCGGGGGCCACATGCGGCCCCCACCTTCACTTAATGCGGCCCGCAGGTTAATACTGATATATTATTGATTTCAGCTGTTGCAATTCCAGACATGCAAACATGACCCACTTTAATTCCAGTCTATATTAGTAGCCTAATGACTAGTATTACAATTCTTTTGTCTTTTTCATGTCCAATGTATTTGTATTTAAGTTCATAATGTTAACATAAGTATAACTAAATGCATTTGCAATTAAATAGAAATTTTACTTTTCTGGATTCCAATTAAAAAATAGAGCTTGTAGATCGTCTATTTTTTTGCTACTTTTGTGTGACATAGAATGGCGAAAAAAGTTAAAATACGGAGAGACAGTGAATGCAATGTGGCCCTCTGGAGTGAGTGTGGAAATATTATTGTGAGCTTATAAATCGTCTATTTTCTGCGAAGAGATTTGGTGTAGAGGGGGGGGAAAAGGAGTGGATCTAGTACATAGCCCTGGGGGGACTCCAGTCAAACTTAAGTAAGGTCTCGGGGTGTGAAGTGGATCAGATGAGGAGGTCTCTCCACACTAGTTGATGGTGATAGTTGTGTGTGTCCGTTGTGTCCAGGCTCTGGCCCGGGTGAAGGTTCTGGAGGAAACGCTAGAGACCACCACCTCAGGAGAAGGCATGGAACAGGTTAGTCTGTCTGTCTGTCTGTCTGTCTGTCTGTCTGTCTGTCTGTCTGTCTGTCTGTCTGTCTGTCTGTCTGTCTGTCTGTCTGTCTGTCTGCTTAGTATGCGTTAACCCATCATGACCGGGAACACATCTGTGTCGTTTTTAGACTTTTTAGACTAGCTAAAAAGCATTATTTTACACTTTTGGCTATTCAAAAATAGCACATCTACAAGCTCATAGCACGGCACTCGGTGCCGCGCTATGAGCTTCTAGATCTATTAAAAAAATAAAATAAAAATGTGTGCAAACTTTGAATATACATATTCTTTTGAATGGAACGTTTTTAACTCAAATCTTTGCTTCTGGGGGTCCCCTGGAACAAAAATATTTTGAGATGGGGTCCGCGGCCAAATACATATCATTTTGGTGGTCCTTGACATGAAAAAGTTTGAGCACCACTGATGTAGAAACATACGTTTATCAGAAAACTGTTAGGATTTAGAAGACATTTGTAGAATCGTCCTCAGGTCTCAATGGGTTGAGGTTGATGCTTTTATTCGCACTGAAAAATCGAGCTTATTCACAAATGTATGTCGCCTCATCGCGACGTAATATTCACATAGTGTGGATGTACTCATGACACAAAACAGCAGTTTAAATGAATGCTAAATTAAAGGTAGGGTAAGTGATTTGCGTTGGTTAAAATAATTGTTAAATAGCTCTATATTCTGATAGTACTCATTGCTATAGAGTGTTAGTTCAGTATTAGGAGTCTCCTTGTCTCTCCAGCTCTTTATTAAACAGAAAATGCATTTTCGTTTCAGTTTCATTTCCAATTTTATCCAACCAGGACAGAGAACTCAATCAGGATACAGATTAAACAAGTGAAATTGGAAGTGATGACACTAAGGAATGAGCAGACAAAATTGGAACTGGAACACTATACAAATTAAGCTTAAAAATGGGTACTTTCTCCTTATTGGCTGAGATTTTGACACCTACCGAAACATGTATTTTCTGTTTATTAAAGAGCTGGAGAGACAGGGAGACATCTGTTACTGAAAAAAAACCTCTATAGCAATGATTCCTATCAGAATATAGTATTTTAACCTTTTAACAAAATACTTTTTGTTTTAACCAAAAAATATCACTTACCCTTCCTTTAACCACACAAAACATATATGCTCCCAGTGTGTAAGAACCTTTAGAGAGACTGTATTATCCACCTCAATACAAACATGAGGTGGAGCGTGACTAGAGTAATGAAGAATCTGTTCTGTTCCATCCAGCTGAAGGAGCAGGTGATGCTGTTAGAAGCTCAGCTAGAGAAGCAGTTGGAGTCTGTCAACTTTACCCAGACTTACGCAGAGGAGATCGCTCAGGTACACTCACTGACTCACACGCACACACACACACACGCACACACGCACGCGCGCACGCGCGCGCGCACGCACGCACGCACGCACGCACGCACGCACGCACGCACGCACGCACGCACGCACGCACGCACACACACACACACACACACACACACACACACACACACACACACTTTGTTCTCTTCAGTCATTCACACATATTTACTGGATTACATTAAATGTGTACGTTTCAAGCTAAATGTTATTACAGTTAAGAGCTTTTGTAAGTGCGTCTGCTGTTTGTATTTCAGACTAATGGACTCCATAGCTGTGTGTGCGCAGCATGAATAATGCATTATCGATTGATTGGTGTTGAACGTGTGTGCAGTAATACATCACTATTGATGGATAAAAGTTAATATTCTGTGTGTTGTTGTGTGTGTGTGTGTGTAGCTGAAGGCTCAGTTATCAGGCAGTCAGAGGGAACTGGAGGCCACACAGACAGAAGCCCTGAAACAGTCAGAGGAGCTCACTATGGTACGTTTCCTCTACCCACAATGCACTGCTACAATGACATTACAGGGTCTCACATCACATATTATGCTACATGCTAATTAACCTTTTGAATTTCAAGGACCCCCAGTTTGATATGCATTAGGGCCACGGACCCCACAATTTGATACCATTTTCTTATCTCTGGCTCCCCCAATATACACTGTAAAATCCTCAGTGTTTACTTAACTCAGAGAGTGTACAAATGGAACCAAATGGACCCTCACGGGTCCATTTGGTTCCATTTGTACACTCTCTGAGTTACAGACCCGCAAGGGTCCATTTGGACCCCCTGGTGGGCCCCGAACCCGACGTTCAGAAACAGTGAAGTAGGCCTATGCTGTTTTGTCATCATCATTTTGTGTGCATACACATTTCATCTCTGACATACAATACTAACCAGACCACACGGAGTGTTAGGGAAGTGCACCATCTTGTGACAAAGCAGAGGTACTGCACATACATGTTCCTGTTTCACTGTGTTTGGCATTGAAATGTTTCGGTTCCAACAAATAACGTGTAAATAATGTGTTTAGAATAGAATAAATAACGACATTCTACATTTATTTAATAGAATAAATAACGACATTCTACATTTATTTAATAGAATAAATAACTACATTCTACATTTGTTTAATAGAATAAATAACGACATTCTACATTTATTTAATAGAATAAATAACTACATTCTACATGTATTTAATAGAATAAATAACTACATTCTACATTTATTTAATAGAATAAATAACGACATTCTACATGTGTTTAATAGAATAAATAACTACATTCTACATGTGTTTAATAGAATAAATAACTACATTCTACATGTGTTTAATAGAATAAATAACGACATTCTACATGTGTTTAATAGAATAAATAACTACATTCTACATGTGTTTAATAGAATAAATAACTACATTCTACATTTATTTAATAGAATAAATAACTACATTCTACATGTGTTTAATAGAATAAATAACGACATTCTACATGTGTTTAATAGAATAAATAACTACAGTACGTTATGTGTTTAGTAGAAGCGTAATTGAAGTTACGCCAGAGAGGTTTGGTGGCTGTGCGCGCCATGTATGTCGTTGTCGAAGATACCACAATGCATTGTGGCCTGTGGGATATTATTACCAGTGCTGTGTCCGGTATTGCATGCTGTAATGTTTCCCCTAATTTAGTATGCATTTCACGTACTGAGTAGCTACTAAGCTTCCAGACTGAAAAGTCTCGCATAATTTGGCATACTATTATGTTAGTCAGTGTGGAAAGTAACTAAGTATATGTACTCAATATTTACAAATTTACTTGAGTATTTCCAATTTCAAATACTTTTACTTCTACTTCACTACATCTCGGATCCAAATATTGTATTTTTACTCCACTACATTCATTTGAAAACTGTAGTTACTTTGTAGATTTTGATTATTATTACAAAACATACTGTATATTACCCACTTCAGCCCTATATACATTTCAGCCATTTGAAAATAGCGTCGCGATGCGACGCATTGTGAGCTTGTAGATCTGCTATTTTCAAAAGATGTTTATACATTTTGAACTTGTGAAATGGGACATTCTGCACAATGAGTACTTTTACTTTTGGTACTTTAAGTACATTTTGATACCAATACTTTTGTACTGTTACTCAAGTAAATTTTGAATTCCGGACTTTAACTTGTAACAAAGTATTTCTATATTGCAGCATTGATACTTTTAGTTAAGCACCCATTTTGAATACTTTTTCCACCACTGATAGTGTGACATTTTGGACGTACACCTATTTACCCACAATGCATTGGTAATGATACACCTACAGTGTGTGGGATGGAGGCGAGAAATGATGAAAATGAATTGATAAAAGAACCAAGGTGAACATCAATTCAATTCATTGATGAGCAACATATTTGACGATCACCTGGTTTATGATTTAGTAATATTTTCATAAACGCTGCAGTGGTGGACACAGTAGTACTTCAGTACTTGAGGTAAAGGATAGATACTCCTGATCAAATATTACTCAACTACAAGTGAAAGTTGCTCTGTCAAATTTGCACTTGAGTTGAAGTACTGGAGTAAAAATACGAATATTCAAAAGTACAATTTACAAAGCGCACTTTATTTTGAATATGTCTATGCATTGTTGTATAAAAAATATATAAATTTACCCCAATAATAATAATTTAAAAAAGCACATTTACAAGCTCACAATGTGTCACTATGCGATGCATTGTGAGCTTGTAGTTTTGCTATTTTCACTGTTAAATAGGGTTCATGTGGCTAATTAATTTGTATGTTTGTAAGTTTGGGTCCTGGGGGGGTCTACTCTCTACAACATTTGTCTTTGAAGTAAAGTACCAGATACTCAAATAAACGTACTTAAGTATACAGTACTCAAGTACATGTACTTGGCTACTGTCCGCCACCGGGGGGCAGCAGAGCGCCAGTGAACACAGCGTTCCTTCTTCCAGGTCAGACAGCAGCTGAAGGCAGCAGCAGCAGCCACGGAGCAAGACCCCGCCCCCCCACAGGTCAGGGGGCCGAGCCCACCCTGCATGGCGCTGCTGTTGGGTGCGCTTGTTTAGTTAACCCCCCAGGGTGGTCAGGATGGGTGGAGTTTTTGCTCCCTGGGCAAATAACAGTAATGCCAGTTTTTTTTTTTGTGTGTGTGCCTTTTACCCTTTTTTCTCCACGATGTAGTCGTTATGCCAATTGATTTCTCCCCGTCACACATTTCTGTGTGTTGCCACTTACCACTGCTGTTGTATCTGACTCACCTGCCAGTGAGGAGCCCCCACCGGGAGGACGTAGAGCCTTTGTCCTACTCCTCCTGCCCGACACTCCCTGCTGACAGGCTCCGCCCTGTAGGAGTGCATGCAGTGACTAATATCACCCTCCCCACCCAGTTTCCTTCCCCCAAACACAGGCCAATTGTGTTTGTATAGACGCTCGACAATTGGATTTAAACCCACAACCTCAGCGGTGGTGTGGGCAGGCACTTTACCACTGCGCCACCTGAGTGTCGAGATTCTTGATATAAACACTGCCCACAAAAAGTTTGGAAACCTAACTTCGGTCGATCATTTCTCCCCTTTACTAATACCAACTGGTATTGTGGTTTATGTATTTTATATCGTTGATTAGTCACCTTTACAACGAGGTACAGCTTGTAAGGATCGGGCATTCGTGGAATGAGTAACACCCCAAAAAAAATACCCCAATATGCTTCTGTTGGTAATCACTCTCGATATGTGACAGTCACAGGTGTGTGTGACTGGCACCTGAGCATGGGTTCTGCAACTTTGTTGAGTTTGTGTTTTATGCTCCAAGCAGCAGCAATGCTCCCATGGAAAGATGTCACGTTTGTCCCTTCAGGATAAGGACCTTGCAATAGGGCAAGTTGGAAGCTGGTGTTCCGTTATGCAGAGTGTCAGCCCCCAGTTATCTCCTGATTTCTCTGTCTGAAAAATATCACTTTATGGTCGGAATGTTTGGATTATGTGGCTTGTGAAGAATGGGTCCAATATTTACTTCAGTGACTGTGGAGTGAAATAACCTGTCATATTCTGTGCTCATGGTCAATTGTCCTTTAGAATTAACAGACTCAAGACCAAAGGTTCACAGGAAATCAGTTGAAGTTTAAGAGTCTTTGGTTTATTCCCACGGCCTTTGGTTTCATTCCACATGGAGCTCAATGGGCAGAGCAAGGCATTAACACTGCCAGGTTGCTGGTGCAGCTCAAATCGATAATGGAATTTAGTATATTACGGAATTAAAGGGAAACGTCACAGATTTTTAACCTAAATCCCATTGTTAAGAAAGATGTGAGGAGATCACAATGAGCTCACAATGTGTCTGTGCTGGGAGCTTGTAGATTGGCATTTTTTAAATATTATTAGTTGTATTAAATTGTTGCACCCCTCCTGGCATGGCACAGAGAGGTGTCAGAAGTTAAGAAAGTGAAACTCCACCCGACCTGTCATCCACATGGTACACAACAAGCACCCATTCAGAATGATCAGACGCAAACAAAAAACGTCCCTTCAAACTGACTCCCGCTTTTCAAACTGAAACACTTTTGAAATGCAACGTATAAATATGACCTGTGACCTTTCAGTAGGGTTGTCACGATCATGGCATTTTACTTGACGATTACTTGTCATACAAATTATTTATTCATATTAATAATTTATTTGTGTGTTTGGCTTTGAACATTGGAAAATGTAAATACAAATTACACTTCTGTTAGTTACAGTTACTGTTAGTGTAAGCCTGTTAGGCTTTGTAAGTTAAGTTGCACTGGGACAAATGGAACTTAAAACTGGGACTTAAATATACAAAGAATTTACTGACATATTTTCAAACGAGTAGTGGAAACAGCTGATCTACAAGCTCACAACACGTTGCATCGCGATGTGTTGTGAGCTTGTAGATCTGCTATTTCCACTACTTGTTTTAAACGTTAGAAAATGTATGAATGTTTTTCAACATTCTGATTGAGATTATCTCGAATAATTGCGATTAGCTGATGATGTACTAATTGTGACAGGCCTACCTATCAGTCAAGCAGTCTGATCATTCTGAAAGCCTCTGGCTTTTAAAAAAAAATCACCAGCATTAACGATCACCTTACTAACCAATCACAATGAAGCATTGAACTAAAATCAATAACTGTGTCTCTGTGTGATTCTGGCTTTTATGTTACCCATGCAAATGTTTTTTGTTTTTTTTTGAACAGCGCACTAAAATCACTTGTTGGCTTTGGGTCAAATAGGCTTGAAGCAGCATGACAAACCAGCAGGCTGATTTCGTTTTCCAGTTGAGGTTTAAAAACGACAGCGGATGAAACGGTCGTGCTGTGTGTGTGTCTGTTTACAGATGCAGTCTCGGTTGGAGCAGACAGCCGGCCACCTTCAGTCCGAGCAGGAGACCAGAGAGAAGGTGACCAGTGACTTTGAACAGGTTCGGGATCAGACTTATTTTTTTCCCCCCATCAATATATTTATTGACGATATGTATTTTTTTTCCAATGGAAGGCATAGTTATAGTTAACTCTTTAAAGCTGGTTTGGTCAGGCTCAAGACTCAAGTGCACTCAAACATCACTCACAGTCTGTTGAGATGTTTCATCTGTAATGATGTCATGTTGTGGTGTGTGTGTGTGTGTGTGTGTGCCCCGCCCAGGCCCAGAAGTGTGTCTCTGAGCTGCAGACCCAGCTGGACCAGATCAAGACAGAAGAATGTTCGTCTGCACAACTCAAGGTTCATAACTATCTCTAATGTCTTCATGTCAACTGCCACACTCTATCTCTGAACGCAGCAGTTAAGGAGTGTTAAACGTTGTGTCTGCTCTGAACGCAGCAGTTAACCCATTTAGACCTGAGGCCGATTCTAAAAACGCCTTCTAAAACCTAACCATGGTTTTCTGAAAACATTCTAATTCTTATTATCTAAAAATAAAAAAATATGTTACTACAGTATATTATAGCAACAACTAATGAGACACAGAGGTGGCATCCGGATTGAAAGGTATAACAACGTATAGGTAGCAACAGGTCTCAATGGGTTAAGGAGTGTTAAACGTTGTGTCTGCTCTGAACGCATGCAGTTAAGCGGTTGTTGAACGCTGTGTCTGCTCTGAACGCGTGCAGGAGAAGCTGGACAAGGAGAAGAGGTTGACCAAAGACCTGGGCCATGCCGCCACCAAGCTGCAGCAGCTTCTGCAGGGCACACAGGAGCAGCTGAGCAGAGAGAAGGACGCCGTGAAGGCCCTGCAGGAGCAGATCCTCACCCAGGTACACAGAGATATACCTACGCTACAGCCAGTTAGCATTAGATTAGGCAGTGGTGGAAAAAGTACTCAAAAATGAATATCACTTACACTACCTTTTTAAATGTTTGTTTTTTAAGATAAAAATAACAAGTCAGAGACATAAAGCCAAGAAGTAATTCCAGTGTGAGTATATGAACACAACCGTCGAGGGTAGAACTGGCCTCAATGCTGGAATCAGGAGCATATTAATGTCTCACTATGTGGCAGACTTCCCAACATTTTCCAAACATTTTTGAAAAAGTAGCAGATTTGAATATCCAACATAATAGATGGATAAAGTGGTTACAATGATTGTGACGCTATGTTAAAGGGATATTTCACTTTCAGAAAAAAATTTGGTGATTTTATCATCTACTCAAGCCTTTGTGAGCCCACCCAGACAGTTTTTAAGTTGCTCGATTCAGTATTTAGATATTTGATATTCATTTTATCAGACACGCCCCCTTCCTATACAAACCCATTGTAACTTCAAACTCCATTTTAACCATGTTAGATTCATCAAAAACACCCGTCCTTGGTTCTGGTGACTCACCCTGCCCTCCTAATGTGTGAGGGGGCCGTGTTTTTCCGAGATTTTTTTTCATTTATTTTATTTAATTTTTTTATTGTATTTATTTTTTTTCATTTTCCAAATAAAAAAAAAATGAAAAAAAGTAATTGAAAAAACACGGCCCCTCGCGTATTAGGGGGGCGGTAAGAGACGGGTGAACCAAGGACGGGTGTTTTTGATGAATCTAACATGGTTAAAATGGAGTTTGAAGTTACAATGGGTCGTATAGGAAGGGGGCATGTCTAATAAGATGAATATCAAATATCTAAGTATTGAATCAAGCAACTTAAAAACTGTCTGGGGGGCTCACAAAAGCCTGAGTAGACGATACAATCACCAAATGTTTTTTTTAAAGTGAAATATCCCTTTAACTACTTTTGCTGGGGACCCCACTTTGAGAACTACTGGTGTAAACGGTGGATTGGTCCATTGCTAAATGCCCAAATCAGGAGCCAAAGGATGAAATTATTTTTTTGGTCAATCAACAAATCAAAATGAAAAAAGAAATAATACATTTTTAATAACTGACCAAATCAATTAGTCTGATTAACCAATTCTTTTTGAGTTTTTTTTTATGTGTATAATGAACGGAAAATGAGAAATAAAAGGGGGGGGGGAATCACATTTCTCCCCAAAACAAATTATTGTATTTAAAAATATTATTTCTGAAATCAATTCAATCAATTAGTTTGATTTGTACCCCTATAATCGATAATGATTTTGAATCATAATATCTGATGTGAGGATACATAATGTATAATGAAATCTGTCTGTAAATTAAAATCAACAAAGCGATTGTTCCGCCTCTATACACATTATGACATGCATGGAGAACCTAGGGGTCGTAACGGTGGGACATTTCTGATCACTGGCGAATGTCCATGACTTACTTGATCCCATATTCAACGAGACTCCTGGAAGCTCTGGGAGAAGTGGGATGTCTATGGAAGTCACCACACTCAAACACCCTCCAATTACACACTAAGGGCGCGCTCCCACCGCACTTTTATTTTACCTCTGGGGCAGAATCTGCCAATGCTTTGTCAATGCAAATGCGTGGATTCTTGGGAAAAATCCTCAAGACCAGGAATCCACGCATTTGCATTGACAAAGCATTGGCAGATTCTGCCCCAGGGGTAAAATAAAGGTGCGGTGGGAGCGCGCCCTAATGGTTCAATCTATGTTGGTCTAATTAAGCAGACTGACATGAAGTATTACCAGTGGTGGAAAGTAACTGAGTACATTTACTTAAGTACTGTATTTAAGTACAATTTTGAGGTATTTGAGTATTTACAATTGAGTATTTACAATTTCCATTACTTTTACTTCTACTCCACTACATCTCAGAGGCAAATATTATACTTTTACTCCACTACAATTATTTGAAAACTGTAGTTACTAGTTACTTTTCAGATGTAAATGATGGTATTATGAAACATACATTAACCACTTTAGCCCTACATAGGCTATTTGAAAATAGCCGATCTACAAGCCAACAACGTGTCACTGTCAGCTTGTAGATCTGCTATTTTCAAACATCCTAGTACTTTTACTTTTGGTAGTTTAAGTATATTTTGAACACAGGCCTTTTACTTGTAACAGAGTATTTCTACATTGTGGTATTGCTACTTTTACTTAAAATATCAGAGTACCTTTTCCACCACTGACTATTACCGTAGTGTATATATTCAACATGTTATTTTTAAAATCCTGATTAGAGTGTTTGTGCTTCGTCTCCTCTAGGAACAGACTGAGCAGCCCAAGGAAGGAACTTCAGTCTGATCTCTCACACATCACACCACCCGGCGGCCATCTTGGCACCGCATGCGGCGACCCAACATGTCGGCCATCTTTGACACCACCAGCAGTGAACCAAACCAAACCATGTCTTCCACACATTCCACTCGAAAACATTCCTCCGTTTACTTGGTAGTCTTGAGAGTGTAGAGTCGAGTTAACACACGGAGCCAATGAGAGGCTACGTTTTCATGAGCAAAGGTGCAATTCACACCAGATGCAAAAAAAAAAGAGAGAAAAAGAGCGGGAAATGTGTTGTTCCATCGCATTCACGCCGGACGCGACATTTTCGCTTGATAGTGATATTTGACTCCCCATAAACCCACCCACTCAAACACACACACACACACACACACACACACACACACACACACACACACACACACACACACACACACACACACACACACACACACACACACACACACACACACACACACACACACACACGGTGACTGTAGCTCTGTTCGCTTAGGCGGAAAACCGCTCGAGCTGAATGCTCTTTTTAACTTCAGCTCGATGTTGCCGCCTTTGCATTGACTTAGCGTTGAACCGCGTCACTCAAACCGAATTTGCGTCGCGTCTGGTGTGAATACAACCGTAGTATCCTATTTATTATAATATATGAGAACGAGACCCGTCATACAAAGTCCTACGTCGTCGCAGCATGTCACGTGGAAACCTCGTATATGTCCATCACCGTTCCTTTTTTACTGTTAAGAAAAGAAAAGGAAAATGGTGAAAATAGCCGATCTACGAGCTCTCTAGTGAGCTTGTAGATCGGCTATTTTCACCACTTTTGTGCGACACTCTTATAGGATGAAGTAGGGCATTAATTTACAAAAGCTAAAAAGTTGAAATATGGAGATAAGACAGGTTTCTGCCTGACAATATATTATTATTATTATGCATTAGACCAGTCATCCAAAGTGCTATATATTATTATTATTATTATTATTATAATACATTAACCACATGAACCCTAGCGCCCCTATTCTGGGGTGAAACATTCGCCCGAAAATATATTCGGCGAGAGAGATTAGGTGCAGAGGGAAAACAAAAGACCGGACCAAGTACAAAGCCTTGGGGGACCCCGGGCAACGAAGTAATATAGGGTTTAAAATGGTTAAAGGGCCAGTCATCCAAAATGTGACCTGAAAGGTTGTCCCTTGTCGACTATATTGATTTAACTGGCTCCAAGTGATTCTGCGTGGGAGATTGAGGAAAGAATATCGGGGAAATCCTTTTTATGAATTTCTTTTTTTGTGTCATTTTTTAAATCAAACTAAGCTGTTATGCTGGAGGTATTGTTGTTAGGGATGTGCCTTATACGAGGACATACAGTTCAATGTGATTTTTTTGAGTCGTTTTTATTAATGCTCCGTATTACAGTCAGACAAACCGTTTCCCGGCCTTCGTGGAATTCATTTATTTACGTTGTTGTTGAATCCAGCGAAGGCTAGTCTTATGTCTGCACTTGCCAAAAAAAAGGAAAAAAATAATGTCATTTTTCTACAACTATGTTTTTAGTTTGGGGGGCGATCACAGTTGTTACCTTTTAACACAATTCATGTTAACAATTCATGTTAACGTAAATCACAAACATGATAACATTTGAATTGGCATGACATATTTTTATCGACATTATGATGTTAAGTCAGTGGTCCTCAAACTTTTTCATGTCATGTTATATGTATTTGGCCGCGGACCCCCATCTCAAAATATTTTGTTCCAGTGACTCCCAGAAGCAAAGATTTGAGTTACAAATGTTCACTTAAAACATATATATATATTTAAAGGTTTGCACAAAATGTTCAAGATTTTTCAAAAATAGCAGATCTGCAAGCTCATAGTGCGGCACTCGGTGCAGCGCTATGAGCTTGTAGATCTGCTATTTTTGAATTGCCAAAGTATAAAAGGTTAAAACTATTGTGATGCTTTAACACATTTTGCTGGGGACCCCCTGGAACCCCCCTCCAAGGACCCCTGGGGGTCCCCAGACCCCACTTTTAGAACCAATGTGTTAAGTAACACAAAACGCCAGTGGTTTTAAACTAGAAACACGGTTGTTGTCCAAGATGTGAGCCGAGTGCTTCGGAGAAGCCTTATTTGATAACACTCAACGGTTCAGTGTTACGCTTCATTCATACTCCGCCGTACGGCGCAAATAGTACGACAGCGCGTAGCATCGTAGATGGCCGCGTGACACCGCCGTACCGCGAAGTATAAATCCTAGGCTTTATCGAGAGAGAGAAATGAAAAAAGGGAAAATCTTGCATGTTGAAACATGCATAATGGTGCAATGACTCGTGCCTAGCGTAGACTCTCGTCGTACGAAAAGGTGTCGCGCGGCAAAAAAATATCAGACCTACAAGCTCACAGCGAGTTGTGTGAGCTTGTAGGTCAGGTGTTTTTTGCCGCGCCACACCGACGTAACGATGAAGTATACACCAGGCTTTTTTTTTTTACCTCCCCCTCCTGTTTTAAACCGGTTGTATCCAGAATAAAAAAGGAAGGGTTGTTTCTTTTTGTGGGTGTTTTCATTTGTCATGGAACACACACACACACACACACACACACACACACACACGGATACAAAAACCAATAAGTGCCTTAAACGCCTCTGTTGCCTCCCCCCCCTGCTACCAAAATGTGACTTTGTACCAAATAAACGTATTTAGAGAAATAAATAAATAAATAAATAAACACCTGTTATTGTTTTTATTGTTTTGTCCAGAGCGGTGATTCATCTAAATCTGCCCTTCACGTCAGTTGTTTGGGGCCGTTGTTTTCTTTCAAACGTTCTTTTCTTTCAGTTTCTTTCAGTTTTTTCAGTTGTTTCAGTTGTTTCTTTGAAACATTTTCCAGTTTTTTCTTTCACTACCTTTAATATTTTCTTTCTTTGTTGAGACAGGCGGTAGGAAAGAAAAGAGGGAGACAGCGTAGGAGAGACAGACGGTAGGACAGCTGAGAGGGGGACAGTGTCTATCTTTTCCATGTCAAGGACCCCCAAAATGATATGCATTTGGTCGCGGACCCCCATCTGAAAATATTTGTTCCAGGGACCCCCCAGAAGCAAAGTTTTGAGTTAAAAACGTTAGCTTTAAAAAATATATATTCAAAGATGTTCACGATTTTTCAAAAATAGCAGATCTACAAGCAACATTTTCACGATTTTTCCTAAATAGTACTATGAGCTTGTAGATCTGCTATTTTTGAATAGCCAAAGTATGGATAAAGGGGTTAAAATGACTGGTAGTCCCCCAAGGACCCCTGGGGGTCCACGGACCCCACTTTGAGAAGACAGACAGTATACAGCTGAGAGGCAGATAATGTAGGAGAGACAGATAGTATGGAAGGTGCTGCGAGTGATATTCTTTTAAAACAAAGTTTACTGTTAAAATGATACGTTAAACCTCTATATTCTGATCATTGCTATAGAGTGTGTGTTCAGTCAGTGGTATCGCTGTCTCTCCAGCTCTTTAGTAAACTAAAAAGTAAAATATATTAAAATATAATTTTTTTGTGTTTCCATATTTTGTCTGCTCATTTCTTTCCATTTTCACTTGTTTATCCTGTATCCTGTATTAAGTTCTCTCTCCCGATTGGATGAAATTGGCATCCTGACCTGAACATTCTATTTACTAAAGATCCGGAGAGATGTTAGAGATCCCTTGTTATTGAACAAGCACTCTATATCAATGATTGCTATAGGAATAAAGATCTATTTAAACCGTATATAATTAGCATTACTAACATGCAGTGGTTGAGTCAGATCTATTATGACATTTTATTGTGTTTTCCAGTGGTGGAAAGTAACTAAGTACATTTACTGTAAGTACTGTACTTAAGTGAAAATGTGAGGTATGTGTACTTTACTTGAGTATTTCCAATTTCCAATACTTTTACTTCTACTCCACAAAGCCAAAAATTGGACTTTTACATCTCTACAATTATTTGAAAACTTTAGTTACTAGTTACTTTTCAGATAGACATTATTACATTATAAAACACACATTAAAAACTTTAGCCCTATTTATAAACATAGGCTATTTGATCTGCTATTTTCAAATATGTTTGTACTTTTTACTTTTGGTACTTTAATAACATTTTGATGCCAATACTTTTGTACTCAAGTACATTTTTAATCTGGACTTTTACTTGTAACAGAGTATTTCTATATTGCAATATTGGTACTTTTACTTAAGTAAAGAATTTGAGTACTTTTTCTACCACTGATGTTTTCATGCAACACCATGCTCTCTGCCAGAGGGAATATTGGATGTTATGAGGTGATTTCGGCAGTAGAGGGAGCTATAGGGTTGAGAAGTAGTGGGAAGCCATATCAAATATGTTCACGTTGAAGTACCATTTGTATTAAATATGAATGAATGTGATCAGTACAGCTAATAGCTCTATGCACAGCAACCATATTGGACGGAAATTGGAAATTCCTTACTTCCTTCACAGGTGTTACCAATGATACTAATGAAGGCTCTGTCCCATTTCGTGTAGCACAGTACAGTGGTTCTCAAACCTTTTAATAACTCTGAGAGTGTACACCATAGAGGTATAGGTGTAGCCTACACATGATCTGAACCAAATGGACCCTTACGGGTCCATTTGGTTCCATTTGTACAAAATCCACAAAGTAACTAGTAACTTAAGTTTTCAAATGATTGTAGTGGAGTAAAAGTACAACATTTGTATCCGAGATGCAGTGCAGTAGAAGTAAAAGTATTGGAAATTGGAAATACTCCAGTAAAGTAAAAAAATCCTCACAAGTGTTCTTAGGTACGGTACTTGAGTAAATGTACTTAGTTACTTTACAGCACTGATTATTATTAAGTGATAAATGATGATGTATTTTAGGGTCATCTACCCAGCAGATAAACTAGATAAACTGCCATTGTAAATTTAAAACATTAAAACAAAAATGATATGATGAAATGATGTTTTTCCTCTGTCCAACTGTCTGAAAAATGCTAAATAAACACAAAGGTAAAAAAAAGACACCCACCAAAAAGGTGACACCCTCCCATGGGCTACAGTAATTATACTGCACACAGAATTAAACCACATTGTGTTATTTTTTAGATGGATATCATAATGCACATGAATTCATTCATATTAAGAGGTTAGACCCTGTTGTAGATAACCAGTGATATATAGCCTACTTCAATGGTTCTCAAAATGAGTTCCAGGCAGTGGTGTAAAGTAAGTACATTTACTCAAGTACTGTACAATTTTGAGTTTACTTTACTGGAGTATTTCCAAAATCCAATACTTTTACTTCTACTCCACTACATCTCAGAGGCAAATATTGTACTCTAACTCCACCACAATTATTTGAAAACTTGAATTACTAGTTACTTTTCAGATATAAATTATGATATTATAAAACATACATTAACCACTTCAACCCTATTTTATACATAGGCTATTTGAAAATAGCCGATCTACAAGCTCACAACGCGTCACAACGCGTCACAACGTGTCTGCTATTTTCAAACATTCATTTTAGTACTTTTACCTTTGGTACTATAAGTATATTTTGATGCCAATACTTTTGTAGCCTACCTTTACTCAAGTAACATTTTGCACACAGGCCTTTTACTTGTAGAGTACTTTCTATATTGTGGTATTGCTACTTTTACTCAAGTAAAATATCTGTGTACTTCTTCCACCACTGGTTCCAGGTACCCTTCCTTGACGGGGTTCCCCAAAAGGACCCTTTACAGGTCTGTTAACTCTGTGAGAGTGCACACACGTTTCTCTAAAAGTTGTCATTTGTAGGCTACTCTCAGAGTTATGGGGTCCTTGAGATGATAAATAAAATTGTGAAAAATGAGGGATGTCATTATAAAATCACAAGCACACACACTTTAGAGCAGGGGTCTTCAACAGGGGGTCCGGGACCCCTGGTGGGTCCTCAGAGTTAATACAGGGGGTCCGCCAAATCTTTATGTGATATGATTTTTTTTTTTACCTTAACCACTTGAACCCTAGCATCCCTTCTCTGATGCTGGCAAAGAGGTGTTTGGTGTAGAGGGGAAAAAAAGAGCAGACCAAGTAAACAAAAAAAGTTAAATCTGAAACACAATTTTATACAATATAGAGGGGGTCCCTTCTTCATCTCTCTCTCAGCTAGGGGGTCCTTGGCCTGAAAACGTTGAAGACCCCTAGCTTTAGAGAGTTTGGTGCATGAATCAAATCAAAGAGAAAAATATATTATTATTAAGACATTTTATATGAACAATTTCATGACTCACACTCCAGTCACCAACCATTTTAAAACACTGTTAAAATGTTTGAAACGTTTACTTTTGGAAAAAAGCTTCAAGTTTGGATTTAATCTGTGAGACCTTGCCTCTCATCAGAAGATAATTAGCCTCTTAATCATTAAGAGGAATCCAAAGACTTAATGATTAGATGATTAGAATGATTAGAATGATTAGCTTGATTAGCATGATTAGCATGATTAGAATGATTAGAGGCTCATTCTAGATTAGAACCTAATCTCGTCTAATCACGGAGCTGCGATTTTTACTCTGAAAGAAAAGCCACTTCATTGCCCCCTAGCGTCGGCACAGGGAACCGACTGTCGGCCTTCAGTACCAGCATAGGGTATATTGTTGCCTTAAATAGGGATGCAAGGTATGGCTTACTGCCTTCAGCTAAGCAAGTACTGTATATCTAAAGTTTAACACATTTCAGCATACTATTTAGTTCCATCAGGCTATAGTTCTGACCATAGGGGTGAAGCTTAAGCTTTGTGGGCTGGGCAGTACCATCGATGTGAAATCGATATGGTGATATGACACTAGATATTGATCTTCTGGGATATTGATATCGTAATATGGCATAAGTTATATTTCACTGCTTTTAATCCCGCCACCCTTGTTTTATACTTCATCAATAAATGGTCAGTAATAGAAAAATAGCTCATATACACAAGCCCATATATATATTGATATTGATATTATCGTCACAATATCAATATTGTAAAAAAAAAAACATGATAGTTCCTATTACCCAGCCATAGTGTCGACAATCCAACATTAATGATATTAGGCCTACTTTAATTGATCTATTTTACTATTCTATGCAATTTTACTTAAAACTAGAGACACCTCAGTAGGTTCAAAATTTGATTTTTAACAGGAATGTTCCACACAAATACATGTGCCTTATTTGGACCTCTCTCTCTCTCTCTCTCTCTCTCTCTCTCTCTCTCTCTCTCTCTCTCTCTCTCTCTCTCTCTCTCTCTCTCTCTCTCTCTCCCTTATCGTGTTACCCTGATGTTGTTAGTTTTTATTATTATCATCATCATTATAATAATAATAATAATAATAATAATAATAATTATTATTATTATAATAATTATAATAATAATTATTATTATTATAATGTGTCTGTGGCACAGTATTTCTGAGGGAAAAAAAAACCTTCTTTGATTCTTGACCTCCTGAGTCCTGAGACAGATAGAGGTAGCCTCACCAACACGAGTGAAGGCAAAAGCTCCTACCCTACGCCCCCACCTCTCCTCACTGTACCAGCCGCCGGGTGTTGCTATTCCCGGAGCGTCTCTCTCTTCGTCCATTTTCAGCATTACAGCTCCTACTGTCTCCCTCCGACGCACACGCACACACACGCTCTCACCCACACACACACATACCGTCACCGAGACACACACGGCGTGGTGCTGAGCCATCTGGAGGTCGGTGTGGTACCGATCATGTCGGATCAGCCACCGGATCACCTTGAACCACAGATCCACCGCATATGTGCGTGATCCTGCGTTATACCTAACCCACCAACCTCGCTCTCCACACGGCGGCCGATGGCCTGGCATCCAGGAGCCTGTATGTAGTGTGGACTGGCTGCTGAACTAGTGGATTATTTGTAGAGGATTTATTTCTCTTTGCTGTGGGGGCTTTGCTCTGGGTTGGGGGGGGGCATTGCCTTGCCTTGCATTGGATTGCCTCGCATTGCATTGCACTGGATTGCAATTGCATTGGATTGCTGGACAGCGACAGAAAGGACGGAAATCCTGCTCGGATTGACAGGTTGGTGCAAAAAAACAAAAACAAAAAAACGTGGTGGGGTTGCGGGTTTGAGTCCCAGACAACACTATGTGCGTGTGTGCGTGTGCGTGTGTGTGTGTTTATTGTGTTGTTAGAATAAAGCTGTACTGGTGCAGTCTAGACTTAAAAACGCAGCCCTGCAGAAATTGTGGTTGGCAAAGCATTAATTGACTGTAACGTTACTTAGATTACTGTAATGTTTAGTTACGCTACTGTAACGGTGCTGTTATGATCTGTTAGATTATTGAATGGTCACACACACACACACACACACACACACACACACACACACACACACACACACACACACACACCCCACATGGGGCTCTCATAATGTAACAGAGCTCAGAGCTAATATAAGAAAATAAAACTATATTCTAAGGGTTGTTTAAAACGCACCAGAGCTCTGAGCTCTGGTGCGTTTTAAACAACCCTTAGAATATAGTTTTATTTTCTTATATTGAGTGTATTTATCTAGAGGTCTTATTTCTAGTGGCGGCGCTTCCAAGTGCGTCAGAGAAATAAGAACAGGCTACACACACACACGCGCGCGCGCGCACACACACGCACTCTCTCCTTGTTGTTCAGGACAATCTATCTTTGTTTTAAGTTTAAGGACAGACGCCAGAAGAACCCGATGGGTTCGGGTTTTTTTTTTGTGTGTAGGACTTTATCTGGGCCAATGTGACAAATGTCACCGTGTGTGTGTGTGCGTGTGTGTGCGTCTGATTCAGTGACAGACTGGGCTGGCACGGGCTGTTCTCAGTGTTGCCAGATTTTGCGTGAGAAATAAGCAACCCGGTCTAAGGAAAACAAGCCCAAAAGAAGCACGACTAAATACGCCACATCATGAGCACTTTTGAAAATAGCAGATCTACAAGCTCACGACGCGTTGTGAGCTTGTAGATCTGCTTTTTTTTTTAAATCTTGAAATAAAAGGTCAATATTTTAAATATTTTTGAAACATTATAACAACACAAATCTGGCACTGGGCTCCCTGCCACAAAACATTTTCAGATGGGACAAATACAAATATTTGACAACCACCGGGTTAAATAATAATAATTAAGACGAATTGGAATCAAGCCCAAATAAGCAACTACACTTTGGAAACGAGCCCAAACAAAACTGCAACCCGTAAACTACCTATATTTACATGCAACTTTACAGAAAAAAACAAGGCCCAAAGACGCTTATAATAAGCAGACCTGGCAACACTGTATGTTCTCCTCATCCAGGGACAACAGAGAACGCCCTGATCCTACCACTGACTGACTGGCACATAAAGACACACACATCTATATTAAATATCATACTGCCTTTTAATTTAAACATTTTAATGCATTATGTTAGAATATTGTAGCCACATTTTTTTTAAATAGTGGAAATATTCATAATATTCAATATATTCATGTTACTTTATTTATTAAGTATAAAGCTATGCAATGATGTAAGTTATTTCTCATATCTGCCATGTGCACCTTTTTTATGAAGCCTAAAAGCTTATTGTTTAATTAATTCAACATTTTAATGCATTGTGTTTGAATATTGTAGCCTATAAATGCTATTATTTCATAATTGTCTTGTTGTCTATGGACAATCTGCATGGCCGATTGGTTGAAACAATGCAATTTATTTTGACCGTGGCTGGCAGGGGGGGTATTATTATATAATACCTATATATATGAATAATAATCCAGTAATATTTCTGCAAATGTAGAGTTTTATTGCATTCATTGCATGGGGACAAACCAAGAGCACAGTGGTGATTATTATGACCGAGTGACTGTGATATCAGAGACAGGATGCTAGAAACGAGGTCATTGGTGAGGTGGCCAGCTCCATCATAACCAGTGGTGTAAAAAGTACTCCATTTCTTTTACGTAAGTAAAAGTATCAATACTGCAATGTGGGAAATACTCTGTTAGAAGTAAAAGTCCGGAATTCAATATTGACTTGAGTAAAAGTACAAAAGTATTGCTCTCAAAATTTACTTAAAGTACCAAAAGTAGAAAGTACTCATTATGCAGAATGTCCTATTTCACACTCAAATGTATTAACAAAATCTTTTGGAAATAGCAGAACTACAAGCTCACAAAATAGCCGAAATGTATGTAGGGCTGAAGTGGTTAATGCATGTTTTGTAATAATAATGAAAATCTACAAAGTAACTGTAGTAAGTTTTCAAATAATTGTAGTGGAGTAAAAGTATAATATTTGCCTCGAGATGTAATGGAGTAAAAGTACCGAAAATTGGCACTACTCCAGTAAAGTAAAAATACATCAAAATTGATGTTTTTGAGTAAATGTACTTAGTTACTTTACAACACTGATCATAATGTGATGGTGATGATGATGATAGATGATGATGATGATGGTGCCCCTGGCGTAAGTGGGATGGATGGACACTTAAGGCCAGACCGCACCAATGCAACTAGTCGCAACTCCTTGCAACAAAACAGTTTAAAGGCCAGTCCACACCGATGCAACTCCTTGCAACTGCCATTGGGGATAATGGTTGGAAGGAGTTGCATGTTGCAAGGAGTTGCATTGGTGTGGACTGGCCTTTACACTCAGTGGTTCTCAGTGGTAAAAATCGATCTCTTGGAGATCGATGTTTCCATTGTGGTCCCTGGTACTCAATTCATCATCAAGACAGACAATACGTTACATGTCAACAACAACACTAAAATCTATAGAAATATTTACAGAGAGAGGGAGGGGGGAGTACAGTTGTAGAATTCTGTTCTAAATCTAACCACAAAACCTTCTCTTATGGGAGCCCTGGCACAAAATATATTCAAAAGAGGGGCCCCTGTCTGGCAATTTGGGGGTCCTTGACATGAACATGTGGGAGAAGCACCGGTATGCCAGTTTTTCACCGTAGACTGAAGACTCACCTCTTCAGAATCCACTTCACCCCCTAGCACTCACCTCTTCAGACTCCACCTCACCCCCTAGCACTCACCTCTTCAGACTCCACCTCACCCCCTAGCACTCACCTCTTCAGACTCCACCTCACCCCCTAGCACGCACCTCTTCAGACTCTACCTCACCCCCTAGCACTCACCTCTTCAGACTCCACCTCACCCCCTAGTACTCACCTCTTCAGACTCCACCTCACCCCCCTAGCACCCACCTCTTCAGACTCCACCTCACCCCCTAGCACTCACCTCTTCAGACTCCACCTCACCCCCTAGCACTCGCCTCTTCAGACTCCACCTCACCCCCTAGCACTCACCTCTTCAGACTCCCAACGCGTCGCGATGCGACCCGTTGTGAGCTTGTATATCGGCTATTTTCAAATAGCCTATGTATAAAGGGCTAAAGTGGTTAATGTGTGTTTTTTAATATAAAAATGTACATCTGCAAAGTAACTAAAACGAACTAAAAGTTTTCAAATAATCGTAATGGAGTAAAAGTACAATATTTGCCTCTGAGATGCAGTGGAGTAGAAGTAAAAGTATTGCAAATGAGAAATACTCCAGTAAAGTAAAACAATCCTACTAAGTGTACTTAGTTACTTTACACCGCTGCTATTTACCTTGTTGTTTTATTGGCCAGAGTCCTGTTGACTCTGCTTATTCTGACCTCGCACTTGTAATTAGCTCTGGATGAGAGCGTCTACTAAATGCCGACACTGTAAACTGTACCTTTTTCATTTCACAGACGACAAAAATGCAATGCATGACTACAGAAGGCCACATAACCGCCATTTAGATATCGCTTCAGCACCCCAATCTGCAAAACAATGTTAATTTAACTCTGAGAGTTTGGTTTACAACCAAATATATACCCGTAAGGGCCCTTTTTGTACGTTACAAATGGTTAAATTAACATTGAGGATTTTGATTTGGTTCAGAATGCCATAAGCCTCAGTCTACAGTACACCATGGGTCTTCAATAGGGGGTCTGTGACCCCATAGCAGGCCCTCAGAGTTAGGTATACTGCAGGGGGGCCACCAAACATATTTTTAGCAAAGATAATTTGTGACACACACACACACACACACACACACACACACACGCACACGCACACGCACACGCACACACACACTCGTCATAATCGTTTCCACGTTGAAAAATGTTTATCTTTTCAAACATTTTCAAAAATAGTGGAAATAGCAGATTTAAAAGCTCAAAACGCTGCACACGTTTTGAGCTTGTAGATCAGCTATTTCCACTATTTAACTACTATAAATTATGTAAGTTATTATTTGTCATATCTGCCCCCTGTGCACTTTTTTTTGTTTACGAAGCCTAAAAGACAAACAGAAATGTAATTGTTATTCATAATGTTCCAATGTTCAGTGACAGAAACACGATTCATTTGTTAATCACAATTCTTTGAGCGCCAATTAATCGGCAAGTAAACATTCATAATCGTGACAGCCTTGCATGGTAGTGCTGTCAAACAAAATCTATGAGGCCGTCAAAACTGCAGCATCCCTTGTTGACGACCCATAACTTGTGGGATAATTCCAAGCTATAGAGTACAGAAGTCCTGACGTCACTCGTTCATCCCCTGGTTCGTAAAGTAATTTCTCAATGGAGAATAACATTGGGTCATCTTAGAATCGTCTCATATAAGAATTGTGGTCCAAAAATAAACAAAACTGTCTCGGCGATATTGTCAGGGAGGAGGTTCTGTATCGTTTATGATAGTCAGTCACTTATATTTGATACAGTCTGTTTCTGGCGAAAATGTAACTAATTCGGCGGAAGTAACATTATCGTTTTCTCACCGTCAGTTGATGCTTCATATACATAAGAGTCAAACAGCCGGGGTCATTTGTTTATTTTTGGAACACAGTTCTTATTTGACGCGATATTAAATACGTCTATGGAAATTCAGAACGGGGGTGGAAAACCGCGAACCAAGTAGGATGTGTAAATTACGTCAGACTTCGGTGCTCTATAGTCTCTAATCGATGAATTTAGTACAAAGGACCCCAATTGAAACAAGCCATAGGCGTTCTTGGCTTTAAAATCCTCTTAGCAGACCATCAATCATCCAATTAATCAATCAGTCAATTGTCAACAGACATTGACGAGACAATCAGCTATATTCGGTGAACTAGCTTTGAAAGCCTCTCATCAAGATGCACGGAAAGCTCTGTAAAATAAATAAATCATCAGAACATGAAGGGACAGAGGCCCTGTTATGTAACACAATGTTATACAATCTACGTATGTCCTGTCCGTGCTTCCTCTCTCTCTCTCTCTCTCAGCTAGGGGGTCCTTTGCCTGAAAGAATGTTGTAGACATGTGTCTGTATTGTAGGTTAACCACGGAACTCTGATCAAAATAGTCATGGTGGTACGTTCTCTAAATGTGCATACTTGTAAATGCAATGATGTGGTGATGATTAATGTGCTGGAAGTGACTTTTAAAAAGAAAAGTTCTACTGTATATTCTGATAGTAATGATTGCTATATAGTGTTTGTTCCGTAACAGGGGTCTCCCCAAGAGAAAAGCTGTAGTTTAGCTTAGGATACCCATCAACGATGTCATTGGTAGGGCAGGTATCTGATTCTGAACTGTTCATGGTACCTTCTTTAATGAGCATTACTGAGGACCAGTTAAGGTTGAAAATGGGCGAAGTCTCCCTTTAAGCATTATATAGGTTAGACCGCAGTGGCATCTTTTGAGGGCCATTGTCAGTCCACTGGAATCTGTGTGGCTCTTCTCCACCAGTGTGTGACATGTGGGAGGAACACACACACACACACACACACACACACACACACACACACACACACACACACACACACACACACACACACACACACACACGCGTTGTAGAAGTCACACTTTCCGCTGCACGCTTGTTGGTTCTAATGCTGTACTGTCCTCACAGAGGACTTGTTTGGAAATATCATTTGAAGGCTCTGTTCCATTTAGTGTAGCACAGTGGTTCTCAAACCTTGTCATTTCAAGGACCCCCATAACTCTGAGAGTGTACAAATGGAACCAAATGGACCCTTACCTGAAATAAAAAAGGGTCATATTAGTGTGTCTATTTACCCTACGAGATCTCCCTCCACACAGCTGATTCAAATGAATGATCAATGCGTATTATCAAGCGCTGAACTAGTCACTTAACACGCACCATTTAATCCCCATGCAGAGATACCAGGTGTCACAACAGCCAGTTAGAATGAAACACAGGACAGGCTTTAGGCTCTACTGCTAAATTAAGAGCAAGTCTGAAGAGCCATTAATCATTAATCTGAATCAGCTGTGTGGAGGACAATCTTATAGGGTAAGTAGGCAGGTCAGACTAATATGAGCCTTTCTGATAGGCCCTATGCACAGCAGCCGTATTATCACTTCCTTCACAGGTGTTACCAATGACACTAATGAAGGCTCTGTTCCATTTAGTGTAGCACAGTGGTTTCCACGACCCCCATAACTCTGAGAATGTACAAATGGTCCCTTACGGTTCCATTTGGTTCCATTTGTACACTCTCAGAGTTACACACCCATAAGGAGCCATTTGGAAGCCCATGAGGGTCCCTGGACCCCAACTGTAGACCCACAGGTGTAACGGAGTGTTTCCAGTGAGCCAACATGCACAATATCAGCACCCTGACTCTGTTTGACCAGAATGGAACAGAGCCTTCATTAGTATCATTGTCAACACCTGTGAATGTCTTCATAATATGGCTGCTGTGAATAGAGCCTATTCCTGTCAGTTTGTGTTTCCACATTATTACTGATTGAGACGGATCACTCAAATTAACTGAACGACTGACAACAGGAAGTGATGCCCATAATTCATGCAAGGCCTCGTGGGCGGTGGTGGAGAAAGTACTCGATTGTTTTTCCTAAGTAAAAGTATCAATACTACAATGTAGAAATGCTCCGTTGCAAGTAAAAGTCTGGAATTCCAAATTTACTTGAGTGAAAGTATAAAAGTATCGGTATCAAAATATACTTAAAGTACAAAAGTACTCATAATGCAGCATATGTTCCATTTCACAAGTTTTAAAATGTATACAATATGTAAAAATCTTTTGAAAATAGCCGATCTACAAGCTCACAATGCGTCGCATTCATGCCATGGACCCCTAAATTGATATACATTTGGCCGCGGACCCCCATTTGAAAATATTTTGTGCCAGGGACCCCCAGAAGCAAAGATATCAGTTAATTTTCACTTTAAAAAATATAAATATTCAAAGATATGCACACGTTTTCAAGGTTTTTGAAAAATAGCAGATCTACATGCTCATAGCGCGGCACTCGGTGCCGCGCTATGAGCTTGTATATCTGCTATTTTTGAATAGCCAAAGCTAAGTGGTTAAAAATGATTGTGACACTATTAACTCATTTTGCTGGGGACCCCCTGGTACTCCCTCAAGGACCACTGGTGGTCCCCGGACCACTGGTTGAAAACCACTGGCCTAAATGAATATAGGACTGAAGTGGTTAATGTATGTTTTGTAATAATAATCAAAATCTACAAAGTAACTAGTAAAGTTTTCAAATAATTGTAGTGGAAGTAAAAATATAATATTTGCCTCCGAGGTGTAGTGGGGTAGGCCTAGAAGTAAAAGTACTGAAAATTAGAAATACTCCAGTAAAGTAGAAACAACTTAAAATCGTACTTAAGCACAATACTTGAGTAAATGTACTTAGTTACTTTACACCACTGCTCGTGGGACACCGGAAACCTCGCGGATAGATCCCGACTGCAGTATTGTGCAACACAGCCTACACTAACTTCTTGAAGTGGGATTAAGCAGCCGTCAGTTTCCCCCCCCCGTTCCTGCTATTCAAGTTAATTTGGTATCTGGGGTTTTACATAACAGCGCTGTGCTCCAAAATGGATCGATGCCTCTTCCACTGAAGTTACAGTCTGCTAGGGCTGCAGATAGCTGTACTGTTAGTGTGGAGAGGATTCCATTTAACACGCTAAGACCGGGAAACGCATCTGTGTAGCCACTTTAACCATTATTTTATACTTTTGGCAAAAAAATAGCAGATCTACAAGCTCATAGCGCGGCACCGAGTGCCGCGCTATGAGCTTGTAGATCTGCTATTTTTTGAAAAATCTTGAACATTTTGTGCAAATATTTGAATATATATATATATTTTTAAGGGACATTTTTTAACTCACATCTTTGCTTCTTGGGGTCCCTGGAACAAAATATTTTGAGATGGGGGTCCGCGGACAAATACATATAATTTTGGGTGGTCCTTGACATGAAAAAGTTTGAGCACCACTGATATTAAAGCAACATAAGATAAAAACAAAACAAAAAAGGATTAAGTTTAGGAAAAAGTTAGGATTTAGAAGACATTTGTAGAATCCCCAGAAGCAAAGATTTGAGTTACAAAATGTTTGTTTTAAAAATATTTAAAAAATGTATAAAAAGAATATATATATATATCACGATTTTTCAAAAATAGCAGATCTACAAGCTCATAGTGATGTTGTAGATCTGCTATTTATGAACAGCCGAAGAAATCTAAAAATGACACAGATGCGTTCCCGGTCTAAACGGGTTAATTCAGTCCAAGTGCTTAAAGTGTCTGTTGACTGTTGTTGTTCCATCGGAGAGGCTGGGCTCTCAGACGAGGTTTATCTCCTCTCTGTCGGCTGGGAAACCTCATATGTACAAAAACTGCTACCTTTTCAGGATTCTACTTCAAAAACAGCAAAAGTAGCAGACCCCATTGCTTATCCCGCTTATCACACAGAGCTACTTAATAAATACATTAATAAATTGACGAAAAGGGGGGAAAAAAAGGGTTTCATTGCTTATACGGTAATAAAAGTAGTCACCTCGGAAAACAACGGGAGTGTTGATAAAATAGAATCAATATTCCGTTACTGCATTGTCTTTTTTCTCACCTCAAATGTTTTCAAAAACATTCTTGAGAGCAATGTTTAGCTGTAAATGACATGGTGGTGTTACTGTGTTTGTTTACATGGCTGTCATGTTGGATACGGCACAACATCAAGCAACGCAGATTGATAATGAGCCAGCTGCTCTGAGCCCTTTGATTAGCCTGTTATTGAGTTCAGGGGTCATTGTTCAAAAGTAACAGACCGATGAATTCAGTGATTGACCAATCAGAATCAAGCATTCAACCAAGACGTGTAATAAACAATAGTAGCAGATACATGTCAATGTAAACATAGGTGGCACTTTGAATACAGCAGCAGCAGCAGAGCTGCCATCACAGCATCAGTTTGAGGATGGAAAACCATGTCTTCCTTAAAGTAAATGAGGATTATAGTGTGGTGTCTGATGTTAAGAAGAATATGGACTACATGTATATGAGTGGTTCTCAAAGTGTGGGTTGGTCCCCAAATTGACGATGATTTAGCTTAATGTGCAACATTGTTTTCAACAGTAAACAAACCAACATACAGTATCAGTGTATACAGGGTATCTGCACATTTATAAAGTGGACTTATAAAGAGGACTTTTAAGACCTTTTTAAATGTAACATTGGCCAAATTGTCAAATATTAGAGGCAAACATTGTGAAAATAGCAGATCTACATACTCACAACGCCTCGCAATTGTGAACATTTAGATCTGTTGATATTTTCGCAATGGAACCGAGTTTGATCGAAATGGTTATGCCTCGACTCAATTCCAAGTGCTTGTCAGCGTGGGGGGTCCCCAGTTCAAATATGATTATTTGCGGCCTGAAAAACTGATTTATACCCCTCCTGCTGATTCTAGCACTATGGTTAAACAGTTGAACCCTAGCGTCCTTATTCTGGGGGCAAACATACATCGAAAATAGCCGATCTACAAGCTCACAACGCGTTGCGTCGCGACGTGTTGTGAGCTTGTAGATGTTGTAGAGAGAAAAAAAACATAGGTGGCCTTGTATACACCTCTGGGGAGTCATAAAACCCAATATGGACGCTGGAATTGTAACTTGCACAACGGGTCGTTCCAGCCAGCCAATGGGATTGATCGGTGACACGTTTCAGAGTGCTGATGAGACAGTTAAAACGGTTAGCTAGCGTGACGGGATTTATTGATTACCCGCACGACCAATACTAATCATTATTGATTTGAATGGGATTTATTGGTTAGTTAACCCCACACAGCTGATAATGATCAGGCAGCTAATAAGAAGTCACACTCACTATACTCCAGGGAACGGGCCTGGAATCCACTCAGGGACCCCTGGCAGTAGAGTTACTCCCTACAATACTGGTAGCGGTAATGGCGAGTATGCCAGTCAGATGCCATGTAATTGTAATTTATGTAATGTACAGCAGTGGTTCTCAAACCTTTTCATGTCAAGGACCCCCAAAATCAGGGGTGATGCAACTTTGATGATGGAGAGGGCCACTATATTTCCACACTCACTCCAGAGGACCACATCGCATATACTGTCGGGTAGACACCTCTTATCTACGTATTCTAACCTTTCTTCGATGTCACACAAAAGTAGCAAAAATAGCCGATCTACTGCGACGCGTTTTGAGCTTGTAGATCTGCTATTTTTTGCTATATTTGTATTGGAATCGAAAAAAAACAGCTGAAATCAATAATATATCAGTATTCCGATATTAACCTGCGGGCTGCATTAAGTGAAGGTGGGGGCCGCATGTGGCCCCCGGGCCACAAGTTGCCCATGTATGGTCTGAATGATATGTATTTGGCTGCAGACCCCCATCTCAAAACTATTTTGTGCCAGGGATTTTTCAAAAAATAGCAGATCTACAAGCTCATAGCGTGGCAATCGGTGCCGCACTATGAGCTTGTAGATCTGCTATTTTCGAAGGATTTGTATACATTTTAGACATTTGATAACTTGTGAAACGGGACATTCTGCATAACGAGTACTTTTATTTTTGGTACTTTAAGCACATTTTGATACCAATACTTTCGTACTTTTACTCGAGTAAATTTTGAATTCCGGACTTTTACTCGTAACAGAAACAGAGCATATCTACATTGCAGTATTGATACTTTTACTCAAGTAGAACATGCGAGTACTTCTTCCACCACTGGTGAGTACTGAGTAGGGAGTGATTTCACATTGTTTGTGTTTTCCAGCTGCTTTGCTGACTGCTCAGGGTGTTATTTAGTTGTTTGGACAGATGTTACAGTAGCTTTGATGTTAACCTGGTATCCTGGTGACTTTGTTGCACGTCATTGTTTTTCTTTGCACCCTTGGTGCACCGTTTGTCCTTGTCGTTTGTTTACTAGGTTTTGTAGTGTCATCTGTAAGTCACTCAGTGGATAACTAAGAGTCTGCTAAATCTGTGCTTCTCAAAGTGTGGTCCGGGGGGTGTTAGTTAATATAGCATCTAACTGTTTAACCACTTGAACCTATCAGTGGTGGAAAAAGTAACTAGTAACTAAAGTTTTCAAATAATTGTCGTGGAGTAAAAGTACAATATTTGCCTCTGAGATGTAGTGGGGTAGAAGTAAAAGTACAGAAAATGTGAAATACTCCAGTAAAGTAAAAATACCTCAACATTGTCCTTAAGTACAGTACTTGAGTAAATGTACTTAGTTACTTTACACCACTGAATCCTATATACATCGTCTATTTTAAAATGGCAGATATACAAGCTACAAGCAACATTTTTGAAAATAATGAGTGAAAAGTATTTTTGAAAACATTTGATCTGATATGGGGGTCCCTGGCACAAAATATGTTCAGATGGTGGTCCACGGACAAATACATGTGATGTTGGGGGTCCTTGACGTGAAAATAGTTTGAGAACCACTGTGTTAAAGGATCAAATAGTAAATTATAATTGGTTGAGTGCATGTACTTTAGGGACCATGGTTTGAAAGCTGTAATTAGCCTGAGAACCTTATTTACTGTGTCTATGTCATTGACAGTATGAGGTAGTGTGATAGAATGTGACACTATGAGTTCTTGAACATGATCAACTTCATTTAAACCTATTTAAAAGTGAGTGTTTCCTGTTTGTTAAAGGTGCTCTAAGGCATTGGTTCTCAAAGTGGGGTCCGGGGACCCCCAGGGGTGCGTGGGGGGGCGGGTATCAGGGGGTCCCCAGCAAAATTAGTTAATAAAGCGTAACAATCATTTTAACCACTTTATCCATATTTTATGCTTTGGCTATTCAAAAATAGCAGATCTGTGAATAATATATACTGTATATATTTGAAAGCGAACATTTGTAACTCAAATCTTTGCTTCTGGGGGTCCCTGGAACACATTTTGAGATGGGGGTCCGCGGCCAAATACATATCATTTTGGGGGTCCTTGACATAAAAAAGTTTGAGAACCACTGCTCTAAGAGATATGTTTTGTTAAACTAAGTGTTAAATAGCTCTATATTATGATGATAATCATCGCTAGAGTGTTTGTCTAAAATACACATTTCAGCTCGGGATACCAATAGGCTCTATGCACAGCAGCCATATTGGAAAGAAATTGGGCCTCTTCTTTCCTTCACAGGTGTTACCAATGATACTAATGAAGGCTCTGTTCCATTCTGGTCAGGGTGCTGATATCGTGCATTTTGGCTCACTAGAAACACTCCATTTTGGTTCCAAAATGGCCCCTTATGGTGGGTGTGGAAGTAAGAAAGGGGCCCAATTCATTCCCAATATGGCTGCTGTGTATAGAGCCTATTTCATGCAACCGGCAGAGAGAACTCACACAGGATAAACAAGTGACATTTGAAGTGATGAAACAAACAAATCAATGCGCATGCAGACAAAATTGTAACCCAGGCCAATAAATGATCTTGGCTTGAGCTATAGGCTCTCTCTTGATTGAATGAAATATGTAACCCACCTGAAAATGTAACCCCTCGTTACTGAACAAACAATGCATAGCAGTGATTACTATCACAATGCACAGCTTGAACTAAAAACAAAAAAACTTATTTTGGTTCTATGCAAAAAAACCTCACATACACTAGCTTTAAAACTGTCTGTGTGTGTGTGTGTGTGTGTGGTCTGACCTGATAAGTCCTCGTGGACGCTGTGTGTGTTTGAGACTGATATGACCTCTGTCACACACACACACACACACACACACACACACACACACACACACACACACACACACACACACACACACACACACACACACACTTGTATAACTATACTTATGAGGACATCAATGTTTCCAGGACAGCAGTTTTATGAACAACATTTTTGCCATTTTTATCCGTAACCTGAAGCCAAAAAATAGCAGATCTACAAGCTCAGAACGTGTCGTGCTGCGGCGCGTTGTGAGCTTGTAAATCTGCTATTTTTCGGACCAGGGCCAGGAAAGTGGTCTTCGCAATGTCTATTTCTCATATTCTACTATACTTGTGGGGACATATGGCCCTACACCATATAATGTACATAACCATGTAATACACATACACACGCACGCACGCACGCACACACACGTGCGCTGTACCTCACAACGTTCTTTATCAAAGGGAGACAGATGGAACGACAACAACATGTCATCAATGCTCTCTAGTATCTGGACTTGTCTCTGTGTACAGAAGTAGTAGTTATATAAGTTATGTATAGCGTTTATTAAAGTGATGCCATGTAAATTGTTCAATTAAAAAAGGTAATGTTTCATGTAATTCTTCACCTCCTACATAAGTGTGTTGTACGACCACTTCTCTAAATACTATTTTTCGATGCACATGTCTGTCAGTGTCTGCCTACGCTCAGAAATTAGCCAGTAACGCGTTACTTGTAATATTATTTACAGTAACAAGTAATAACAAATTACTAGTTTTGAAAATAAATATTACAGTTACATTTCCCCAAAAGTAACTCAAATGTTCACGAGCCTTGGTGGAACCTCAGGTTGAGACATGTGTGTATGGTGGGATTAGCGTCAATAGTGTGTTCTCAAACAGTGGTCCGGGGACCACCAGTGGTCCTTGAGGGGGTCCCAGGGGGTCCCCAGCAAAAGGGGTTAATACATTTTTACCCCTTTATCCATATTGTATACGTTGGCCATTCAAAAATAGCAGATATACAAGCTCACAGCGCGGCACGAATCTGCTTGTAGATCTGCTATTTTTGAACATTTTCAAATGCTGAAAGTGTTTGAAGAATTTTGTAGAATTTTGCGTTTTTTAACACAAAACTTCTCTTCTGGAGGTCTCTGGCACAAAACCTTTTTCAGATGGGGGTCCGTGGCCAAATATATATCAATTCAGTGGTCCTTGGCATGAAAAAAGGTTGAAAACCACTGGTTTAGAATAACGTGGAGAATAAATCTGCGTTGCAGCGACCGAGAGAGAGGGTTTACTTAAGTCTTCAGACTTCAGCCAACAGCGCAGTGCAGTTCAGGACAGTCTTAACTCCCCCCTCCCCTCCTTATAGGCAAGGAATAAGAGTTACAACGTCCCTTTACCTTGTTTAAACTCCATACAGTACATCGAATGAATATGAATGAGGCTGTTCAACCTTCTCTCTCGCCCCATAATCCATTCCATTGTCATGCCACGGCAGCTTTCATAGAACGCGCCTTATTTATAGTTAGATACTTGGTTGCGTGCCATGTCGCACACCGCACCGTATTTTCAAACATTTTGCACTTTTACTTTTGGTACTGTATAGCAGTGGTGTAAAGTACATTTACTCAAGCACTGTACTTAAGTACAATTTGAGGTATTTTCTACTTTACTGGAGTATTTCCAATTTTCAGTACTTTTACTTCTACTCCACTACATCTTAGAGGCAAATATTGTACTTTTTTAGTTTATTTGAAAACTTTAGTTACTAATTACTTTGCAGATATACATTATTATGTTATAAAACATACATCAACCACTTAAGCCCTATTTTATACATAGGCTATTTGAAAATAGCAGATCTACAAGCTCACAACGCGTTGCATTGTCGATGTGAGTCTGTAGATCTGCTATTTTCAAACATTTGGACTTTTACTTTTGGTACTTTAAGTATATTTTGATGCCAATACTTTTGTACTTTTACTCAAGTAAATTTGATAATTAAAATAAAAAATACAAATATTTCTACAGCTGAACTCCATTAAAGTGTAGCCTAATATTGTTAGCTTACATGATTTGTTTTACCTGGGCTGTTGTATGTTGAATAAACAGTGAAAGTCAAAAAAAGGTAATTAAAGTGAATTAACTTAAAAGTAATGAGTACTGTAAATATAAGCTGGTAATGAGCCCACAGTGCTTTGGAAGCGGAAATATATATTATTTCTTTCATTTAACATTTTTCCATAAATGTTGCAACGCCAGCAACAAAAACAAGCTGTGAACAGCTGCTCTAACGACCACATAGCTACCAGAAGTGTCGTTAAAAACACTGCAAAATGCAAAGATACATAGTATTACTCCAAGTATTATTAATAAAATAACTTGCACGTATTTAGAGCTAATGATTTCACTCTGGCAGATCCATCTGGTTCTCTCACACACACACACACACACACACACGCACACGCACACGCACACTCAGAGATAGAGTTATGTGAAGATCTATACATGTGTCTATTTCATATTGACTGCCTTTGTGTGTTAATGGCGACATGGTGACTGTACACTGCGGCAGTTTTACAGACGTGTGTGTGTGTGTGTGTGTGTGAGTGTGATGGCTGAATGTATGTCACTTCTGCATACTACAGTGTCACATAGATAGCACAAATACAGCAGATCTACAAGCTCACAACGGGTTGTTGTGAGCTTGTAGATCTGGTGTTTTCTTTTTTTTGCTGTTTTGAAAACTAGAAGTGAAAGTGGTTATGTCTTGAAAGGCATTGTTCAGCTTGTGACTAAATAATAACTACATTGGAACACAGATTATTTTTTCCCTGTCCTTAATGTTTGGACCGTGATGAAATATGTCATCGGCATCCCATATGAGCCAATCCGGGACAGTCTCTGTGTCTTATTTGGGGGGAATACAAAGTTGAAGTTATTCCGAAAACCTTTGGTTAGGATTTAGAAGGCGTGACTTCGAGAGCTTCACCGTGCAATGTAGGTCAACGAGGAGAGGAGACTAAATTGGATTATTCAGTTTGATCATGACAACAAGGTAACTACACACACAACCCAAACAAACAAACAAACATGAAAGCATGCACGTCCAACTCAATAAAGTGCCAGGTGCAGGACAGAATAAAAAGTCTGCACACTACGTCATGCTTCAAAGAATCAGACTGATCAAGAGCCGTTTGAAGCTCCAAAACGTCACGTTCTACGCTGGCAGGCTGGCGGCCAAGATGCATTTTAAATGTTTGGATCATGATCCACTGTATGGACTTTAACTACACCAGTACTTCTCAAACTTTTTCGTACCAAGGACAACCCCCCAAATTGATTTGGCCACGGACCCCCCATCTGAAAAAGTGTTGTGCCAGCCAGGGAGAGCCCCAGAAGAGAAGAGTTGTGTTAAAAAAACAAAACAAGATTATTCAAAAAGTTTCAAACACTTTCAAGATGTTTCAAAACTTTTCTAAAATAGCACATCTACAAGCTTGCAGCGCGGCACAAAGTGACGCGCTGGGAGCTTGTAGATCTGCTATTTTTGAATAGTCAATGTATAAAATAATATAGGGGATAAAGGGGGGTTAAAAGGATGTTGTATGAACACATTTTGTTGGGGACCCCTGGAAACCCCCTCAAGGACCCCTGGGGGTCCCCGGACCCCATTTTTGAGAACCACTGAACTACACAACCCAAACAACCTCTACCCATAAGGGTTCATTTGGTTTCATTTTTGTACGCTCTCTGAGTTAGAAAAAAGATATATGAAACCGAGTGCTTTACTGTGTACTGTAGCAGAAAATAGAGGATTTAGTTTTAAGTGTCCAAACACCATGCATCCATTTTTAGAATCGGCTAGCTGTAGTCGAATTTCACCGTTCAATGTTTGAAAATGACCGGGGGAAATCTATCTTTGAAAGCTGAATTATTCTTTTACAAACAAAAGATCTTAACCCATTTAGGCCGGGAAAAGAATCGGTGTCATTTTTAGATTTCTTTGTCGATTTAAAAAATAGCAGATATACAAGCTCACACTGTGGCACTAGTTGGCCTCGGACCCCCCATCTCAAAATATTTAGTTCCAGGGACCCCCCAGAAGCAAAGATTTGAGTTAAAAATGTTCACTTTAAAAAATATATTTTCAATTTTTTTTCACAAAATAGCAGATCTGCAAGCTCATAGCGCGGCACTCGGTGCCGCGCTATGAGCTTGTATATCTGCTATTTTTTGAAAAATTGGTGCATGTGAAAAGTGGTTACACAGATGCGTTCCCGGGTTTGAATGGGTTAAGATGACTCGTAACTTTTATAGGAAGCCAAAATATGTCGATAATGTCGTAACAGTAGTTGTCTTTTAAAGGATCAGTGTCCTGCGTGTTGTAATAAAACACTAATGTTTCCCGTCATTAAAGAAGCTATTTTCAGACTGTAACTTCTTCTCTTTATAGTGAAAACACTATGTATAAGTTGTACGTGTCGTACAGTTAGGCAGTACAAGCTGTGTACCTTCATAGTTTATAGGTAGGGTGAGTGATATTTCTTGTTAAATTGCTCTATATTGTGATATTAATAATTGCTGTGTAGAGTGTTTAGTTCAGTAACAGTAAGTCTCCCTGTCTCTCCAGCTCTTTTATTAAAAGCGTAGAACGTTTATTTTCAGGTCGGGATACCAATTTTATCCAATCAGGAGAGAGAACTCATAAAGGAGGATAAAAAAGGTGAGACTCCTGTTACTAAACAAACAATCTATAGCAACGATTAGTAACAGAATATAGCACTTTAACCTTTTAACAAAAAAACTAAAAACGTTTTGTTTTAACCAAAAAACATCACTTCCCTTCCTTTAAGTTAGTACAGGATGTGTACTTCCATACTTGAAGACAGGACAAGATGTGTACTTTGATTTGAGTTGAAGTTTGTAGGTTGTGTATGTGAGTGTAGTAGTGATTATGTTGTTGCATTGTGTGTTAATAGTAATTAAACCTATTTCATCCCACGGGGGAAAATTCTGTTTTCAGTTTCACCCAGCTGAGTGCTTCTCTCAAGGGAGCGCAGTGGGCAGCTAGGGGTTAAAGTGTCTTGTTCGGTGACACCTCGGCACATTGCAATTTGCAATGTAGGCATTTAGCACACACTCTTTGTCCAGAGCGACTTACATGTTAAATTCAAGGTAATACATCAAATGCACAAAGACAGTATAGCTCTAAACCAAGAACCTATCATCAGTCAGTATAATCAAAATAAATCATCTGTACATTGAAACTATGCAAGCTACAGTATAGGATGCCAGGTCAATGAACCTAGCATCTCTAGGTCTAAATAACATGCATTCTAAATGACATTTTAACCTTTGCGTAAGACTGCATAGTCGTCAAGATTAGGTCAAATGCTACGAGCTACGGGGGCGTCTGAAGAGGTGAGTCTTCAGATTACGGCAGAACATTTCCGGGGACTCGAACCTGAGACCTTCTGTTTCCCAGGCGGCCTCTCTATACCCATTCAGCTATGACCATGTCGTGTTGCACACTGATGTGGTTCTGGGGTGTTTCAGACAGCTGGTAATTTAAACTAACAGATGCTATAGGTTCATTGGTTACCTGGTGTCCTATAGTTTCAATGTAGAGATTATGATTTTCATCATATTGTTTTTAGACAGATGCTTGGTCCTTGGTTTACCTGTGATCCTAGTTCACTGCAGTGGTGGAAAAAGTACTCCAATTTTTTACTTAGGTAAACGTACCAATACTGCAATATAGAAGTACTCCATTACAAGTAATAGTCCGGAATTAAAAATGTACTTGAGTGAAAGTACAAAAGTATTGGTATCAAAATGTACTTGAAGTACCAAAAGTAAAAGTGCTATAATGAAAATAGCCTAGGTATAAAATAGGGCTGAAGTGGTTCATGTATGTTTTATAATGTAATAATTTATATCTGCAAAGTAACTAGTAACTAAAGATTTCAAATAATTGTAGTGGAGTAAAAGTACAATATTTGCCTCTGAGATGTAGTGGAGCAGAAGTAAAAGTATTGGAAATTAGAAATACTCAAGTAAAGTGCAAATACCTCAACATTTTACTTAAGTACAGGACTTAAGTAAATGTTATTAGTTACTTTCCACCACTGGTTCACTGAAGCACTACACACAGTGTTCACCTCGCTTACTGTAAGTCGCTCTGGATAAGAGCATTCTGCTAAATGCTTACACTGTAAATTGTGCATGTGTTGTGTTACGTACAGTAATGTGATTGTGGGGTGTGTGTGTGTTGTGTGTTGTGTGTGTGTGTGTGTGTGTTGTGTATTGTGGTTACAGTGTTGTGTGTCTGTGTCCTCTGATGACTCATGAGTTCCTCTGCACTCTGTCAAGTCAACACTGAACACTGAGTACAGTGAAACTGTGTACACACACACACACACACACACACACACACACACACACACACACACACACACACACACTGAGAGGGAGAGGGAGAGAGATGACAGGATTGAGAGATGGAGAGAAAAGGAGACAACGCGACAGGGGATGGAAACTTCATGGTGGACACAGGAAAGGGTGGATAGAGAGATGACAAGGCAGTGGGAGATGGAAAAGGAAACAGATGGAGAGACAGACAGTGGTGGAAAGTAGCTAAGTACATTTACTTAAGTACTGTACTTAAGTACAATTGTGAGGTATTTGTACTTTACTTGAGTATTTCCAATTTCCAATACTTTTACTTCTACTCCACTACATCTCAGAGGCAAATATTGTACTTTTACTCCACTACAATTATTTGAAAACTTTAGTTACTAGCTACTATAAATTATGATATAATGAAACATACATTAACCACTTTAGCCCTATTTTATACCTAGGCTATTTGAAAATAGCCGATCTACAAGCTCACAACGCGTCGCATCGCGACGCGTTGTGAGCTTGTAGATCTGCTATTTTCAAATATTTAGTACTTTTACTTTTGGTACTTTAAGTACATTTTGATGCCAATACTTTTGTACTTTTACCCAAGTACATTTTTTATTCTGAACTTTTACTTGTAACAGAGTATTTTTATATTGCAGTATTGGTACTTTTACTTAAGTAAAGAATTTGAGTACTTTTTCCACCACTGGAGACAGAACGATGGTCATGACAGAGAGAGAGAGACAGACAGACAGACAGACAGACGACACACTATTTGTTTTCAGCAAACGTTTGTATGTTTTGTAACGTATGTATTAATATAGGTTTGTGCGCTTCTTCTCCTCTATTTGAGTTTTGTGACCTATAGTACGTGCACGATGACCCGGCCATTGGTCATTGTCCCATGTCGTCTGTTCTCGTGCGATCACGATATTTTAGGACATAAATTGACAGAGAAATCTCAGCTATGCTCCTGCTGGGTTGGGTTGTAATGGATGTAACGTGGTTGGTCCGTGGTTGGTTTAAGGAGCTCTGTGGTAGGGATGGGTCAGAATAATCGAATATTCTAATACTCGTTTTTAGGATACAAATCGATATTCAAAAAAATATTATAATAAATATATTGCTGTCCGGCAGGAACCAGCTAATCTCTCAAGAACAGATTCCGACCTGCGGTGGAATCTGTCGGAGCGGTTCGTCCTAACCAGTGCGCATTGGCTAAAAGTGGGCGTGCCTTCAGATCAGGAAGTGGGCCGCGCTTTACCCAATCAAATGTAGTGGGCGGGATTAACGTGTCCATCCACCATGATCCACCCTCCCCCCCTCGAAACTAGCCGAAACTAATTTAACAATAGCGTCCTCGGAGCGGACAAAACCACGGAAAGATATTCACATTTTAAATTACTCTTTCATCATAGAAACAAGTGGGCTTATAACCAAAACCATCCATGTTCTCTGGGAGAAGTGGTGTTAGTGTTCCGTGTAGAAATATTGTTAGTGGGAATGAAAACATGGTCGCACCAACCGGAAGTGATGCGCTATAGGCAGACATGAAACCGGTGTTTCCCTGCGCTCTAGTCTAACATTATACTCCTGCCAGACTCCACAGAATATCAGAAAAGCAGAGGTCGCTGTTTTTCATTTTCTGTGGGGTCTGGCTACGCGAGACTAGGAACCAGCTAACTCCATTTTGACGCTTTTGCATTTTTTCCCCCCATAAATCAGTGTTATTGAACACCCTTTACGTCTGTGTGTTGGTGAAACAAATATTGAACCAATGAAAAGTATTAAAAAGTGCTTCTGACAAAACCAGCTAACTCCATTGGATCCTCAAACTTTCTGCTAAACCAGTGAAGTCCACCCAAAGGGGGGTGGAGTTAGCTGGTGTTGCTGACTCCAGGCTCCACCCCCTTTTGACCTCCAACCTTTTCCCATTTCCTGAAAAATGAACATTTTGGAGTTAGCTGGTTGCTGCCGGACAGCAGAGATATATATATATTCAAAAAATTGTTGCAAAGGCTATTGTCATCCAAACCCTGTCCATAGTAACTACATTTTAGAGGATACCTAGTATGTGTGTAATATTTATTTATTCTCTATTTTGCATTTACAGGAAGTAATTAAAAAAATGAATTTTAGGGACTTTTGATATAAGAAATTCACAAAGAAAGTGTGTAAAATGAAATTTGTTTTTCATTTCACCACGTCTTTAATGGTTTAGTTACAATAATGTAAAATAATATTCAAATAATTGTTATTAATATAAATATAGTATATAGTCACTTTTACACATCCCTACTCTGTGTTTGGTCAATTTATGTCTATGTTCCACTATAATTTTTTGGTCTTATTCAAGCTGATAGCTATCGTCGTTCATTTTATAGTATCCTCTCACCCAAGCAAATGAAAACTGACTATACGTGATAAATATGCATGTGCCCGCACATGATGTCCTGTCATTTACATGAACTCATTTACATTTAACATGAATAATTCAGTGTCATCCTAGACAAAAGAGGGGGCGGTACACTGACACGGTGGTTAACGTGCCTCGACAGCCAGAAGATTAAGGCGTTATATAGTGTTGTTCAAGCTACGCTGCCAAAATGTAAAGGTTGAAATCAGGGGCCTTCAATGTTTTTGTTATAGCTGAGAAAGAGAGAGATAAAGCAGGGACCCCCACTACATATACTGTATAAAATGGTGTTGCAGATTCAACTTTTTCATGTATGTTGGATTCATGTTAATGTGTATTTTCAGACATTTATCCACTTAAACCGTCAATACTTGGTAAACTTGACCTTTGGGACCGTACTTGGTTTGCTCCTTTTTCCCTCTACACCAAGCCACTTTGCTGAAAATAGCCGATAGCCTCGAAAATAGCCGATAGCCACAACGCCTCGCGCTGCGAGGCGTTGTGAGCTTGTAGATCTGCTATTTTCGGGCTAATGTTCCCCTCAGTATAGGGACGCTAGGGTTCAAGTGGTCAATGTGAAAAACAAATATTCTACCACACAAAGATTTGGCGGACCCCGTGTAGTAACTCTGAGGAACCCCTAGGGGTCCCGGACCCCTTGTTGAAGAACCCCTGGTTTATAGCACAGGGAACTGGTTTAACAACAGCAATGAGTTCTTCATTTACAGTATGGAGCAGGAATAGGCTCTATGCACAGCAGCCATATTATCACTTCCTTCCCAGGTGTTACCAATGATACTAAGGCTCTGTTCCATTTAGTCTAGCACAGTGGTTTCCACGACCCCCATAACTCTGAGAGTTACACACTTGTAAGGGGCCATTTGGAAGCCCAACTGTAGACCCACTCACTGGTGTAGCAGTGTTTCCAGTGAGCCAACATGCACAACATCAGCACCCTGACTCTGCTTAACCAGAATGGAACAGAGCCTTCATTAGTATCATTGGTAACACCTGTGAATTTCTTCATAATAATGGCTGCTGTGAATAGAGCCTATTGTGAGCAGAGAGAGAAGGGCAGTGACAATCAGAATGACTTTTATTTTCTCATCCCAGGTTTACAGGTGGAAACAAGTGGGTGGAACTCTTTTTTTTCTCGTACTAGCTCATCATCTAGATTTCAGGAATTAAAGGCGAGAAAAATGAACATAGAAAGAAGAGCAAGGGAGACAACAATAAAAACAGTTCAAATCCTGATATATAAACATATATTTACATACTGTACATACATATAGCATATCTCTGCTGTCTGGCAGAAACCAGCCATGTCCAAAACATTAACTTTTCAAGAATAAAAAAAAAAACGAAACATGTTTTTAGAACAACACAATAGTGCCTCATCAAAGTTGTTATGGTGACTTTATACATTGTCAGATACTTGAATGTGTCCTTATAGGCTCTATGCGCAGCAGCCATATTGTAAGACATTCACAGGTGTTACCAATGATACTAATGAAGGCTCTGTTCCATGCTGGTCAGACGGAGTCAGGGTGCTGATATTGTGCATGTTGGCTCACTGGAAACACTCCCAAATGGCCCTTTACGGGTGTGTAACTCTGAGAGTGTACAAATGGAACCAAATGGACCCTTACACTCTCAGAGTTATGGGGGTTGTGGAAATCTGAAATTCAAAAATCTGAGAACTACTGTGCTACACTAAATGGAACAGAGCCTTCATTAGTATCATTGGTAACACCTGTGAAGGAAGCCATAATATGGCTGTTGTGCATAGCGCCTATTATCATCACTTTGGTTAGCTCAAGTTTAGTGGAGTACTGGAGTTAGGAGGTTTTTTTTGACCATGAGTGTGGAGATAGGGTTTCCGTCTGGCTTAGTCATTCTAATCAATGGGGATCAAACCAGGTGGTTTGTCCGACAGTTTGAGGACCCAATGGAGTTAGGAGGTTTAGTCAGAAGTGATTTTTTAATACTTTTCATTGGTTCAAAGTTTGTAAAAACCCACCCACGCACTGATTTATAAAAAAATGGAGATAGCTGGTAACAGGTACATGAGGTGAAAAATAGCAGCAGATGCTGACGTGTACATATGTTGCGGCATTAGAACAGTAACTGATACAGAACATAAAGGCCAGACCGCACCGATGCAACTAGTCGCAAGAAAACTGTTTTAAGGCCAGTCCACACCAATGCAACTCCTTGCAATTGCCATTGGGGATAATGGTTGCAAGTAGTTGCATGTTGCAAGTAGTAGTAGTAAGTAGTAGTAGTAAATCTTTATTTCGGTCCATTTTTAAAAGAGCAAAAAATACATACATAAATACATTTGAGTCCACTTATACAAGTGGCACCGAAAAGGTGTAGGCTGAAGCCGAAGCTTATTTTGCCTACCCTTTTTGAAAAAAAAACGTTGGTTTCGAAGATAAAATAAAAAGTAGTAACACATTGGTTTGACTAAGCTAAATTCATCAGATAAATTGAAAAGAAAGAAAAAAGAAATCTAGGCAAACATTTGTTTTAACAAAGCTAAGACAAATCTAAGCAAAAGACAACTTTTACATAGTCTAATTTGAAGAGTAACAAAAGTTCCAAAATTAACAAAAGTTTCAATACAAAATAAATATAATTTTCAAACATTATTATAGAGGAAAAAAAAGGCATAATTCAGAAGGACTTTCCAGGCAGAAGACAGGAAAAGAAGTACAGTTTGATTCTGGTTCACCATTGACCAACACCAAGCGGCAGAGACCATACTGTGTGGCTTTTTAACCACGGAATATGGGCCCATTGCTACACACCGATGCTTCACCATGCCATACTCTGTGACTAGTAGGTCACAGAATGAGGTTCTGGCTCCACACACAGATTTACATACACATACATACTCACCTTACACCCCTATCATGCTTACACACTTATGCACATACATACAGTACATACACTCACACAGGCACGTAACTATGACTAAATTAGTCTCACATGCAGCTGAGACCTAACGTAAAGTAATCCAACGTAAAGTGTGTGGCAGGTATGGGTTGTGACCCGGAGCCAGAGGAACCAGAGAAACCGGATCCGACATTGGTTAACCGGAATCGGTTCCATCATATTTGGAACGGTTTTCTGCAACCGGTTTTATCACGCTGTGTCAGAGCCGGTTATGTGGACTTGACGTCTGCTATACAATTACAATACCGGTGGTTCTCAAAACGTTTTAATGTCAAGGACCACCTTAACTCTGAGAGTGTACAAATGGAACCGAATGGACCCTTACGGGTCCATTCGGTTGCATTTGTACACTCTCAGAGTTACAGACCCTGTTCAACAGTGGGGAGTGGAAGTTGGTGAAACAAAAACATATTATAGTTGATTGACACTTCGTTGCGTCATTGCAGCGCTGAGAAAAGTTGAAACCAGTTCAACTTTGTTGTTTTTTTGCGAGTCATGCCCTGTCACGCAACCTCAAGAGTCGGCCGTCAGTTTAGTGTCTTCCATTGGCTTTTTATTTTTATTTTGTTTTAGTCATAGTCTTTGTGAATACAATTCCATATTTTATATTCATATTTTAGTCGTCTGAAATGTTTTAGTCTAGTTTAAGCTGACGTAATATCATAAGATTTTAGTCGGTTGATTTAGTTGACTTAAGTTTATTTTGGCTGGCTATGTCGGCTATTTTCCCAGCACGACGTACACCCACGCGCAGCCAAGCATAAAATGCCTCGTCTTAGTTCTTAGTTCCAGTAGTTTGTGCGCTTGTAGATCTTCTATGTTCGTTGCGAGACACATAAACAAGGGCATGCGTTTGTCCGCACACTCGGCATGTCGGCAAAGAGAGAGAGAGGGAGAAACGGCGCTAATCTGATGGGATTTGTAGAAGGACAGTTTAGCATGTGAAGACAACGCACTCTCATTGTTTGTGAGTACTGTAGGCTAACTATCATATGTATGGGTTGTGTAGTTGTGTATGGGTCCCGTGAAGTTATCATTTTCTTAACTCAAGGCTCCCAGAACTCCAGAACATGGGATGCTTTTCAGTGAAAGTGGTGGTATTCAGCGGTGTAAAGTAACTAAGTACATGTACTCAAGTACTGTACTTAAGTACAATTTTGAGGTGTTTTTACTTTACTGGAGTATTTCCAATTGTCTATACTTTTACTTCTACTCCACTACATCTCAGAGGCAAATATTGTACTTTTACTCCACTACAATTATTTGAAAACTTTAGTTACTAGTTACTTGTCAGATATGAATTATGATATTATAAAACATACATTAACCACTTTAGCCCTATTTTATACCTAGGCTGTTTGAAAAAACAGCCTAGGTATTAAAAAAGCTTGAAAATAGCAGATCTACAAGCTCACAACGCGTTGCGATGCGACGCATTGTGAGCTTGTAGATATGCTATTTTCAAGCTTTTAAAAAAAAATGTATTACATTTTGATACCAATACGTTTGTAGTACTTCTACATTGCAGTATTGATACTTTTACTTAAGTAAAACATGTGAGTCATTTTTTCCACCACCGGAGATAAGAGGTTTCTGTCCGAACAGCAACGATCTGTTGACTTGATTTATTTTGCTCTACTTTTAATGTCCCCTCAGGGGTAGAAGTGTCCTCTGCACTTGACCCATCCTGAGCAGCACTGAGCAGCCACGCCGCGCAGAGCCCCTCCCTAGGGAACAACTTCACTTATTATTAATGCCACTGCCTTGTAGCCTGGGATCCACACGGACACGGAGCCGTTTTCACTAATAATAGGGTTTAACCCATTAAGACCTTTAAGACCTGAGGCCGATTCTTACTTATGTCTTCTAAAAAAAATTAACGGTTTTCGGAAAAACGTATGTTTCTATATCAGCTCATGAGCTATGAGCTCTATGAGCTATACGAAGATAGGTTGAAAATGGGTGAAGTGGTCCTTTAAGTATATGGCCTGTTTTGGCCATAGTAGATTATTTATTTTGATTATTGGGAGCGGTCAGACATTGTCAAAACATTTCTTTAGTATATATCAGTAATAGACTTTGTATGTTCAAGTTACCACTTACCAGGTGTTTGTCAAATCTGCCCGACGCAATGTTTGTTTACAAATCATCAATGGCAACTACTTGTACTACTTGACACTGTGTTCTAAAATGTCCTGATAGTGAGTGACAGCCCCTACTGTGTGATGGTGTGAGAGGCAACCAGGGGACTAGAAGGACACACACACACACACACACACACACACACACACACACACACACACACACACACACACACACACACACACACACACACACACACACACACACACGTACTCGCACACGTACACGCACACGCACACGCACACGCACATGCACACACCCCAGTGGAGGAAAAATTACTCGCATGTTTTACTTACATAAGAGTATCTAGCATCTACATAAGAGTAAATAGCCGATCTACAAGCTCACAATGCGTCGCGATGCGACGCATTGTGAGCTTGTAGATTGGCTATTTTCAAATGGCCGAAATGTATATAGGGCTGAAGTGGTTAATGTATGTTTTGTAATAATAATCTAAGTCTAGTACAAAGTAACTATTAACTAAAGTTTTCAAATAATTGTAGTGGAGTGAAAGTACAATATTTGCCTCTGAGATGTAGTGGAGTAGAAGTAAAAGTATTGGAAATTGGAAATATTCAAGTAAAGTACAAATATCTCAAAATTGTACGTAAGCACAGTGCTTGAGTACATATACTTAGTTACTTTCCACCACTGAGAGAGACACACACGCACACGCACGCGCACACACACACACACACACACACACACACACACACACACACACACACACACACACACACACACACACACACACACACACACACACACACACACACACACACACACGCACACACAGAGAACCTGCATGACCTCCACACAGAAAGGCAAGTTAATGGCGATTCCACAGGCAACGTTAGCCTGGTAAACCACCCCGGTCGGTCACGTAAATCACATTTCCTCGAAGCAACGTAGGCTCAGTGGTTCTCAAACTTTTCAGGCCGCGACCCCCCCAAAATAATTTGAACCGGGGACCACCCACCCTGACAAGCACTTGGAATTGTAGCAGTCGTGGCATTATCTTTAGTTTGACTCGGTTCCACAGATAATAGCAGATCTACAAGCTACCTTGTAGATGGGCTATTTTCTCTTTTTTTTGCCAGCCTCTGTCTTAGGTAATAATTGCCAATGGCCAATGTTTTACCATTTCTTTATACTACAGTGTGTAGTGTGTCTCATTTATATATTTTTAGAGGTACTTAAAAAGTCTTAAATTGTCTCTTTAGAAATGTGCAGATACCATGTATACACTTATACTGTATGTTGGTTTGTTTACTGTCGAGTGCGGAAAAAATCTCACTCGACAGTATATGCACATTAAGCTAATCATCTGGGGACCCCGCAAAGTCTTGTGCGGAACCCCCTCGGGGTGCTGAGCCACAGTTTATGAAACACTGCTTTTGTCGATGACACTTTGTCTCTCGCCATTCTCCTCTAATCTGGATGGTGTTTTTCGGGTGAATGATGGTGCGTTGTAGGGCTGTTAACGCTCCTCATAATACATAATATTTGAATATTGGTCTTAAAAATGTGCCGAATATTGAATGTATTCAAATATTATTATTATTATTAATATTAATTATTATTAATATTATTATATATATTTTTACCCATAGAAAATGACTTGTTATTGTAAAACAGGTCACCATTATATCCACAAGAGCGTTTTTTGTTAACAGTGTTGCCTGCCGAGGAAAATACGTGCTCTGATCTTACAGATGTACCGGGTACAGTAAACTGCCGTAACGTGAGCCGCCGGCCGCAAACCCCCTGGTAAAGTGAGCCCCCGTTCATCAGGGGTTCGTTATAACAAGTGACTGCAAGCGCTGCAACTACATGGCCAGTAAAGCGCTGCTCTGATCAGATAAAAAATGATATATTTGTACATTGAGCGGAAGCCACGCTCTCTATTCGAATATGAATGATTATATTCGGATGAAAAAGGAATTCATTTACCAGCCCTAGTATGTTGAGGTGATCACCTCTACTACGCATTTAAAGGCGTGTGTGTCTGATATGCACATTATGATAAACATACCAGTTGCACTTTGAAACCATTGTGCTGTCTGTCTGTCTGTCTGTCTGTCTGTCTGTCTGTCTGTCTGTCTGTCTGTGTGTGTCATCATCAGTTCACAAAGCGAGGCATATCGTTGCTGTCGGCGTCAGAAACCCTGCATCTCCATAATTCCCACTTTTTAATGTTAATAACAATAGGTTAACAACAGGTTCTTCTATTTCCCCCCATTTTCCCCGTGTTTGTTGGTACATTAAAATGTTTTCCAGTCCGACAGCGAGACTACATACCGGTACAGCACGTAGTGTATCCCAGCAGCCAAACTCAAAGCACTTCATTAGATGAAAAGGCTTTTAAAACGATGGCTGCTGGTGTTCTGCCAGCGTTGGCTTTTAGAGGCCGTCTGTCTGTCTGTCTGTCTGTCTGTCCCGCCAGTCAGTCCCGCCCTCCCTCCTCACTGCAGACACACATCCATCAGAGAGAGAGAGACTCTGAACTCACCACTCACTCAGGAACATTTCACTTTCATCACATCATCACTGTTGGGGGTGGAAACCAGTGGTGGGAAAAGTACTCAATTGTTAAAAGGAAAAGTCCGGCATTCAAAATGGAACCAAATGGACCCTTACGGGTCCATTTGGTTCCATTTGTACACTCTCAGAGTTACACACCCACCATAAGGGGCCATCTGGGAACCAAAATGGAGTGTTTCTAGTGAGCCAACATGCACGATATCAGCACCCTGACCAGAATGGAACAGAGCCTTCATTAGTATCATTGGTAACACCTGTGAAGGAAGCAAGAAGAGGCCCAATTTATTTCCAATATGGCTGCTGTGCATAGAGCCTATTTCATAGTCTTAGCCTTTTCTTAGCGTTTTTCCTAAAAAAGATGATTTTCATTTCTTGTTTTCTCCTCTCCCCCATGTAAAGTGTCTTTGGTAATGGGTACTATATACATTTGAGCTTTTATTATTATTATTAAACCGTCACATTTCAGGGAAAATAAATGCAGTATCCAATGTAGTTATTATTTCGTCACACGCTCTTGTTAATGCTTTTCATCAGCTCAAAATTTATGAAACCCACTCTCACTCTCAGAATGTAAAAAAAACAAAAAAAGAGTGAAAATAGCAGATCTACTGTGCGCTTGTAGATCTGCTATTTTCACTTTTTTTTTTTGCACAACACTCTTGTTTGATAAGGAAGGGCATTCATTTACGGGAAAAGAAATAACCAACATTAAAAGTTGAATTTATGTTGATGCAAGGTTTCTGCACAGACTGCAAGGATGTCTATCTATGCAGCATCGATGCCAAGAGAGAAGCCATTGATTCCTGCTCAGTCATGATATGATAACAGCTGAATGAAATGCTGCTGATTTGTCTCAATGTAATGTAATTAAAACCACTGAAGGCTGGCTGACAAACATCACCCCACCCTGTCTGTCTGTCTGTCTGTTTGCCTGCCTGCCTGCCTGTCTGTCTGTCTGTCTGTCTGTCTGTCTGTCTGTCTGTCTGTCTGTCTGTCTGCCGTACTGAAGGAGCTATAGCTTTGAACTCTCTGACTAATAGTACAGATGCGACATCTGAGAATTTAAAAAGGGTCTGTCATTGGCACTTCAGTGGAAAGTCCAAGAGCCTCGTCAGAGAGAGAAAGTGGGGCATTTGCCAGGTGTGCAATTTCACACCAAAAGGATAACATGTAGAAAAAGTCCTGGGGACTTGTTTCCATTGTGGTCCTTTGTATTCAATGCATCAGCAGATCATAGAATATTGACACGTTAATGCATGTCATCAACAAATGCGAATATATTTACACAGGAGAAAAATGAAAAACAGTGGCATCATTTCAACGGGAATTAAAGGACTAGTTCACCCCCAAAACGACTTTTTTTTCCTATCGATTAGTCACCCCATGGAGACTTGAATTCATGGATATTTTTTTTGTTTTGTAACTTTGATGACCGGCAGTGGTTCTGGTAGGAGACACAGAGAGTCTCCTTTGTGTCTCCTACCGGAACCGCTGCCTACCCGCTTAGCTGGTCATCAAATTATTGGCTTAGGAATGCGACAAAAACAAAACAATATCCATGAATTCAAGTCTCCATGGGGTGACTAATCAATATATCTTTTTTGGGTGAACTATCCCCTTAATATCTAACTCCATTAGTTTCCTGACATACTTTTTCAGCCCAATGTGGAAAGAAACCAATGATTCACATCTTTTAATGGCTGATGGTGGCAGCAGGGCATTCCACATTGCGGTGGCAGAGATTTTGTCTGCATGTGTGGAGGAAAGTATTAGTAAGCACATAGTTCTCATTATAATAACTGCATTCGCCCTACAGTGTATCCAGTGTGTAGTTATTTTGGAGAAGTAAACTTGTGTCTATGGTGACCTGTGACCTAGACCTCTGACCTAAGCTAGCTGCCATGTGTTCCTGTCCATACAGCTAGCTGTCAAACAGGGTTATACATACTCTGTGTTCAGTGGTGTAAAGTAACTAAGTACATTTACTCAAGTACTGTACTTAAGTACAATTCTTAGGTATGTTTTTACTTTACTAGACTATTTCCAGTTTTCAGTACTTTTACTTCTACTCCAATACATCGCAGAGGCAAATATTGGGCTTTTACTTTAGTTACTAGTTACTTTGTAGATTATTATTACAAAGCATACATTAACCACTTCAGCCATTTGAAAATAGCCGATATACAAAAGCTCACTGTGAGCTTGTAGATCTGCTATTGTTATACATTATACATTTGAAAACTTGTAAAATGGGACATTCTGCATGATGAGTACTTTCTACTTTGGTACTTTAAGTACATTTTGATACCAATACTTTTGTACTTTTACTCAAGTCAATTTTGAATACCAGACTTTTACTTGTAACAGAGTATTTCTTCATTGCGATATTGATATTTTTTCTTAATAACCAAAACATTGATATGATGTAAGAATGTTGTCTGGAGCTATAGTGTATAAGCTGTAGGTCTGACAGGAAAGGCTTTGGGTCAGACAGGATGTTCCATTCATAAAAGTTCCGTCATAAAAGGTTGATGTCCTCACAATTATAGTAACACACACACACACACGCACGCACGCACGCACGCACGCACGCACGCACGCGCACGCACGCACGCGCGTGTGTGTGTGTGTGTCACACAAGGTTGTAAGTTGGTCATCAGAGGGTGGATGAATGTCACTCTACAGGAATTAGTGTTGGTGACACAAGGTGTGTGTGTGTGTGTGTGTGTGTGTGTGTGTGTGTGTGTGTGTGTCTGTGTGTGTGTGTGTGTGTGTGTGTGTGTGTGTGTGTGTGTGTGTGTGTGCACACGCGCGGCAGACAGACAGACATCAGGTCTGAGTGAGTTACTTGTATTTAGTCAAGGTTTCCCCGTCCTCCATCACAAGACAGACAGACAGGAAATGAATCAACAAGCACAACAAAAGGAATAGAAAAGTCTTCAGCTTTGATGTCAAAGAACAAAAGTATTGGTATCAAGATATACTTCAAGTACCAAAGGTGAAAGTACTCATAATGCCGAATGTCCCATTTTGCACTTTTTTTGCACAGGTTTTGAAACTTTGTCATAATCTTTCGAAAATAGCAGATCTATAAGCTTGTACATTTAGTCCATGAGCCAGACAAGATTTCATTTACAAATGAGTGGGCAAAACCATACCTATATTAAATTGTTTATAGGGTCATATAACCTTTCCACAGGAGTAGCTTTTTCATATTTATCACACATTTTGTTATTTTCACCTATATAAATGATATTGAATAGGATGTGAAAGTTAAAGAAATAGTTAAATGGTAAATGGTAAATGGTGCATTTATATAGCGCTTCTATCCGAAGCGCTTTACATTGATTGTGCCATTAACCCATTCACACACACATTCATACACCGATGGCGGAGGAAACCATGCAAGGCACCAACCTGCTCATCGGGAGCAATTAGGGGTTCAGCGTCTTGCTCAAGGACACTTCGACACTAACTCTAGCGGAGTGCCCCAGCCCGGGATCAAACTGGGAACCTTAAGGTTTTCCAGTTCACTCTACCCGGCCACTCTACCCCTGAGCCACTGCCGCCCCTAATAGTTATCACAATGAAACGTCCCCAGTTGATTACTTACATGAAGACAATGCTTTATCGTATTACAAGTTTTCTGAAATTGTTTTACAATTAGGCATTATATAGGAAAATATGCCCAAATTTGCATACATTTCCAGAATCAACATTGGAACATTGGACAAAGCCAGTCAACATTCTTATTTCATTTTGTTAAGATGTTAGTCAAAGGTTAACTAGGGAATATTCAATATCTATATGTATCACTCCATAAATAAGAAAATACTGTGAGCAGGCAAAAACAAAAACCTTTTGGTGGCCAAATTCTAGTTTTGTTTTTGTTTGTTTTACCTTCTTATACACCAAGTCAACATTAACTAATGAGTTTGTTTCATATGACAGAGAGAGTTTGAAGGACCAAATGATCAGTTTATCAAGTAAGCTGAGTTAGTTATGTGGAAAGTGGGGACCCATAACATAAGGTAGACGGAGGCTGTTGTATTGGTGAACATTTCAGTTTTACTTTTCAAAAAAATATAGAGACCGATAGTATACAAAGGAGGAGTGTATGACAAGACCAAGGGAGGGATATGTCAGGGAGAAGGTTCAGGGTTTCTGGGACACAGGCACAGCAAATTCAGTCCTCTATTTCCAAGTCTGCCTCTGTGATAATCAGGTCCTCTTGTTTTTATAGACATTAGGAACATGTTGGTTCTCAGCATATACTTTCAAATTGGGGATATTTACAAGACTTATTTTCGAGAGAGAGAGAGAGAGAGAGAGGGAGAGGGAGAGAGAGATGTCAGATGAGTCATTAATTCACACAGATAGTGTCTTTATCTCAATAGGCCCAAATATGGATTACTGATGTCATAGTACTGACAACATTCTGATCATAGATTTTGCTAAAATAGACATTCAGGTTGAGTAACGTCATTAGCTATTCCATAATGATGTCATCACGCCATGACATCACAACATCATTATCACATCAGACATAATTGTCCTTTTAAATGTCGTTATTGTATTTTCCAACACAACACCATTCAGCAACTTCTGGAAGCAACTTGCCCTGCCTTCTAACAACCTCTTCTGCAAATTAGATGCACTGATTCACAGTGGTGCTGGTGTGTGAAATGTTTCGCTGGACGGTACATCTGAAAGGAGGACATAAGAATTACTACCCAGCTGCTGTGGTAGTCGGACACAAGGTGTACTCATTTGAAGGATACGGTAACAAGAACAACAGTGACCAGATTGATAACCACATCTACAACAGTGACCAGATTGATGTCCACATCTTCAACACAGTGTCTCTACGCTGGATTAAGTTGCCCCCATGGACAAATGGAAGAGGAAAACGTCACCTTGAGGTTCCCTGCGTTCGCTGGGGCCACACAGCTGTTCTGGTAGAAGATATTGTCTACATCTGGGGGGGATATCCTTACTGTAACGTGCTTTATTCATTTGATGTTGACAACCACAGATGGTCCAAGCCCAATATTTCTGGTACTGTTCCAGAGGAGAGGTCCTACCACTCAGCCTGTGTCTTGAGGAAGGTCATGTATATTCATGGAGGAAACACCCGGCTGACAAGATACACTAATGACATCTACACGTTGGACATCACCACAATGGTCTGGTCTTTAATTAACACCAGAGGAACTCCCCCACCTGTTTCACATGGTCACTCTGCCACCATCATCGGGACAAATATGTTTCTATTTGGGGGCTATGGGGGCCCAGGGGTTGTCTGTAACATCATCAGAGTGTTTGACACAGAGACCAACTGCTGGCTGAGCACACCTTCTGCACAGCTTCTTACAAGAGAACGCAGTAGTCATTCAGCCTTTGCCTACAATGGAGAGCTGTACATATTTTGTGGCAGCATCTGGAACCAGTACTTCAATGATCTGTGGAAATTCAGTCAAGAGACCTTTTCCTGGAAGAAGGTTGAGCCCAAAGGGAAAGACCTGTGTAGGATGTCTGGGATGGGCTGTCTCATGGTGGGAGATCGTATCATCATCTTTGGAGGATGCGAATCAAACTACATACGCACTGATGACCTGTACATGTTAGATTTAAGTCCTAGCCTGAAGACGTTATGCAAGCTATCAGTTATTCATTATGGTCTGGAGCAGTCTGAACTCCCACATGACATCAAGTGGGAACTGGCAACCATGACTACCAACAGAAACAGAAAACCAACTGCGCGGTAGCGCTGTCGCCTCAGAGCTAGAAGGTCCTGGGTTCGATTCCCACCGGGGACGCTGTGGGCACTGGGGGGCGTGTTCTCTCCTCCGCGTCATCAGTGCCCATACCCTAGGTGGGGTTGGCGAAAGGGCCTTTCTGTGTGGAGTTTGCATGTTCTCACTGTGTCTCCTAGGGTAGGTACCCTCACAAAAACATGAAGTAATACTGGTCTCTATACTGCCTCCCCCTGGCCAGCCGGGGTGCCTAACGGAGGGGAAAGGAACTGGTTGGTATAACGTGTTCCTTCCACGCGCTACGTCTAACCAGGGGACCTCCCCCCCTGTTAGGTGATAAGAAGCGGCTTGCTAGCTCTCATGCATTGAAGGAGGCATGAGCTCGGCTTTAGGCTCTCCCTAGGCTGGCAGAGGGAGTGTAGCGCCCAGGATTACATAGACAATTGGCACTGGGTGAAAAAATGGGTTACAAAATCGTGGGATAAACATTTAAGAAAAAAAAAAGAAACAGAAAAAAATAACATCCCCCCCCCCCACACACACACACACACACACACACACACACACACACACACACACACACACACACACACACACACACACACACACACACACACACACACACACACACACACACATAGTGAGGTCACAGTGAGATTTGAACTCACAACCCTACATATCACATACATCTATATATACAATTTGAATCCTGCGCCATGTCGGTTGTCCGTATGCGACGCCAGTGTGACGGTGTGACGTAATCTGACATCACGATGACAACGCCAGTGTGACGTAATCTCACGACAGCATGACATCACATGACATCACATCCTACCTATAAATTCTAGGATGCCGTCAGATCGCACCAGTTCGACGGCTTCCATAGTGGGTTTTGGTCATTGGAGAGGTGATGCACGTCACCTCTTTCTGAAGTGGGTACTTTCAAAGCCTGCCGTGGATTTAGGAGAGCACAAAACTCTCTCTCACACTGTGAGGTGCCTGTAAGGTGGCACTGCAAAGTGAACGACGCGTCACGCTAGACGTTCGGGCCGCGTAGCGGCCCGAACTTCTAGTCAGCATACAATTTGCATTTAACAATATAGGGGTCCACACATTCAAAGCATGATAACTACCACTACGCTACTAGTCTGCAATGGTTATCATGCCAAACTGTAAACTAGAGATGTACAGCTGGTCAAAAAATCAAACCTGGATTTGCCCTCCCATTTGATGATCATGGCTCAATTTTGGGGCTCTGGCTCATGGACTAATTTAATTGTACAGCGGTTAGCAAAGGTTACATTTTAATCATATTGTGATTATCGCAATAATATCGTTAATCACAATTATTTTGGCCACAATAATTGTGACGTGAAACGTTTTATGCAGTACTTGGGTAAATGTACTTGGTTACTTGCTACCTAGCGATGGGATTATAACTGTTTTCTTACTACTGACCACGATTTAAAAAATCTCAATGAATTAACCACAGAAGCTAAAAATAATAATGATAAGAAAAAAACGTTCTTTATTCAAGTTCAAAAGAAATGTAGAACTGAACATTGTATTTAATAATACAGATGAAGAGCCTGGCAGACAGAGGTCCTGCAGCCTACATGGAGGTTTATTATATTTACTTCCAAAGAGACACTTTTTGTTTATTTGTACAGTATGTATTGTTTTGTATGTATTATTGTAATAAAACCTCATGTTATTTTATACTTCCAGACTGTTGCGGGAAAAAAAACAATATGCGTGAAAATCGTATAATCATGATTGTTTCCAGTATTCGGCTGGACGAGTAACTTAATATATTACTGTAAATATTATTATTTTACTCAGTAACGAATAGTGTAAACTCTGCCAAAACAGTAATATTATACCATATTACTATAAATTAGTTTTTACATATTACATATTACACAGGTTTTGTTGGCTGCCTTTTGAACACATTTAGTTTAAAATGTCAAGAGAGATTGCTGCTTTATTTTATAGCCTTTTTGGCTCATTGGTGACTCTTGTCACCAATGAGCCAAAAACATTGACACAAAAAAATGGATTCAGTTCTAAAAGGTGCTGTCTAAACAGATTGTGTTGTTGTGCATCTCTTTTTTTTGCGGGGGGGGGGGGGGGGGGGGGGGTAATGATATCATATATTACTCTTGATTCCAAGTAATAAGTAATACATTATTATTATTATATGTAATAAGTCAGTGGTTCTCAAACTTTTTCATGTCAAGGACCCCCAAAATGATATGTATTTGGCCGCAGACCCCCATCTCAAAATATTTTGTTCCAGAGACCCCCCAGAAGCAAAGATTTGACTTACAAATGTCCGCTTAAAAAAAAAAAAATTAAACCATTTGCACACATTTTCACGATTTTTCAAAACTATGAGCTTGTAGATCTGCTATTTTTGAAAAGCCAAAGTATACAATAATGGTTAAAGTGGTTAAAATGATTGCGACGCGTAGTGGGCTTGTAGATCGGCTATTTTCAGCATGCAACCAATTTTAGTCAACTAAATCAACTGTAGATTTAGTCGCCTAAAACAGGGGTCTTCAACAGGGGGTCCGGGACCCCTAGGGGGTCCTCAGAGTTACTCTAGGGGGTCCGCCAAATCGTTGTGATAGGATCTTTTTTTTTTACATTAACCTCTTGAACCCTAGCATCTCTATTTTGATGAACATTAGCCGAAAATAGCCGATCTACAAGCACACAACGCCTCGCGCTGCGAGGCGTTGTGTGCTTGTAGATCGGCTATTTTCGGCAAAGAGGTTGTGGTGCAGAGGGAAAAAGAAGAAAATCAAGTACCAAGTATTGAAGGTTTAAGTGGTTAAATGACATTTAACATGTCTGAAATGAACCAAAAATATTAATTTACACAGCACTGTGATAGTCTATGAAGCCATCTATGAAATCTCTGAAAAAGTGTAATCAGTAACACAATTGTATGCAATGTATGGGGGTCCCTGCTTCGTCTCTCTCTCAGCTAAGGGGTCCTTGGGCTGAAAACGTTGAAGACCCCTGGCCTAAAATCTTAGGATAAATATGACTGAAACTAAATGGAATTTTATTTAAAAAACTATGACTAAAACGAAATCAAAATGTGCTCTCATAACCAACACTGTTGCCGCCACTGAAATCCCCTTGTTTGTCCTCTTCTCCTGCAGGTTGAGTCCGGGACGCTAAGGATGAGGCGCTAGCAGGCTAGCACAAGGGCAGCGTGTCAGCGGGTTGATAAATACATCATGTTTATGGGCGGGCCGTCCTGCGCGGGCCAGGACAACTGCTCCACCAACAATGAGTCCAAGGACTACTGCTACTCGGCCCGCATCCGCAGCACGGTGCTACAGGGCCTGCCGTTCGGCGGGGTGCCCACCGTGCTGGCGCTCGACTTCATGTGCTTCCTGGTGAGTGGGGGATGTTGACGATTATATCTATGATCCATTAACTTAAAGATGCACTGCAGTGACATTTTCGGTCATTTTATTTTGAAGGTTCAGTCTGAAACGTCGGCTCAACCGACTCTAAACCAATCAGTAGGTCCCATCCCTTCAGGCTATGGGACGTTGGATCTCAATCACTTCAGCCGTGGGCAACACGGCTAGTGTTTGTTTATAAGTGAGAGAGAGACGGCCAGTGAAGCACGTTTGCTACTACCTGGCTTATTTCTAACCTATAATGTTTTCAGATACATATTTTAGTGTGCAGATTAAGTTTAAAATGAGTAATACACTCATCTTCAATGAGATTAAAAACGGAGTAGCTCTGTAATTAAAATCAGCTGTGTTTGAAGAACGTGCAGCTATGGGAATCAAACGGGTGCATGTAATCAAGATTCATTTATATTCATGAAGGCTGCGTTATGTCATCACGCAGCACGTTTTCGTTTACAGGAAGTAATTAAGATTGTCTTTTTAGGGACTTTAGATACACACAAAAAAAAAATCATATGTTTTGGCATCTTTTGTTAGGTATGCCCATATGATGACCACGGATATGCTCTAAAAGTGTGAAAAACATATTTTTCATTTCACTACACCTTTAAGTTAAGAATTTAGTCGATTTTAAAGTTTTCGATTTTCAATTACCAAAAGTAAAAGTACTGAAATGTTTGAAAATAGCAGATCTACAAGCTCACAACGCGTTGCGGTGCGACACGTTGTGAGCTTGTAGATCTGCTATATTTTTTTGGAGTAGAAGTAAAAGTATTGGAAATACTCAAGTACAAATACCTCAAAATTGTACGTATGTACTGTACTTGAGTACATCTACTTAGTTACTTTCCACCACTGCTGCCCACCACCATGGAGTCAAGGGGTTTGAATCCACCGTGGTTCATTGTTTTGCGTCACGGGACCCAAGAGACCGACAGGACCGCTCCTGATGCAGGACTCTAGGAGGGTTAGCCGAGCAAGACTATTCACAAAAAAAAACAGTGGTGTAAAGTAACTAAGTATGTACTCAAGTACTGTACTTTAGTACAAATTTTGAGGGATTTTCACTTTACTGGATTATCTTCAATTTTCAGTACTTTTACTTCTACTCCACTACATCTCAGAGGCAAATATTGTACTTTTACTCCACTACAATTATTTAAAAACTTTAGTTACTAGTTACTTTATAGATTTAGATTATTATTACAAAACATACTATTAACCACTTCATACCTTTATAGAGCGTCGCAGTTCCGCCACTTCCTGGTGCCGGAAGTAAATACTCGATGCATTTTTCCCATTGACTTTTCCAAAAATATTTATATCAATCAATTTAAGCCTAGAATCAAGCCATCCAGGATACTGGTGAATCATGACCATAAAACCTTTTTTTCCGTGATTTAAAAAAAATATATATTTAATGATATGATATACTATATTTAATAAATACCCTTTCTTTTGCCGTTTTCAAAAAAGTGTTTTCACAGAATCAAACGTTTTATGGTCATGATTCACCAGTATCCTGGATAGCTTGATTCTAGGCTTAAATTAATTTATATAAATATCTTTGTAAAAGTCAATGGGAAAAATGCATTGAGTATTTACTTCCGGCACCAGGAAGTGGACGGGAACTGCGACGCTCTATACTTCGGCTATTTGAAATGTGAGTATTTTATTCCATCCCTACGGCTGTGTCTTCATGAAAGGCTGTGTTTGCACAGAGGTTATACTGGTGCTGCTGGCTGGCATCGCGCGGGACGCGGGCGGCTAATTGACGGAAAAATCCATTGTGTTAAAAGGAACAATGGATTGACCCGCTGTGTGTGTGTGTGTGGTGCATTTCTAATGGAAGAGGAACCACGGTTGTGTCTGCAGCGCCGAGCCTGGCGTTCCATTCAGCACGCTGCATCTGTGTTTACTCTGCATTAACCCTTTAAGACCGGGACACGCACCTGTGTGTCATTTTAAGATGCCTTTGGGCTATTTTTGAAAAATCGTGAAAATGTGTTCAAATCTTTGAATGTATATATATTTTTTAAACAACATTTGTAACTCAAATCCTTGTTTCTGGGGGGTCCCTGGAACAACACATTTTGAGATGGGGGTCCGCGGTCAAATACATATCTAAAAATGTTTTCTAAATCCTAACAGTATGTTGCTATATGCAGTGGTGCTCCAACTTTTCCATGTGAAGGACCACCCAGAATTATGCATTTGGCCACGGACCTCCATCTCAAAATATGTTGTTCCAGGGACCCCCAGAAGCGCAGATCGGAGTTAAAAATGTTCGCTTTAAAACATATACAGTACGTATATTCAAAGATTTGTACAAATGTTCCAGGCTTTAAAAAAAAAATCTTTAAATGACACAGATGCGTTCCCGGATTGAAAGGGTTAACCTCACCATTCAGCTCAGAGGAGGAATCCATTGCCATTCTGGAGATGAATAAGAGGCAATTAATGAAACGAGTGGTCTAAAAAGTCATCCTATGTTAAAATGTGTGAGGGGGTTGGTGGACCAGGGCTGTCACGATCATGGCATTTTACTCAACGATGAATTGTCACTTTAATTGCGTTTTTATGTCGTTGAACTTTGGAACACTATGAATGAAAAAAATCTGTTTGGATTTTAGGCTTTGTAAACAGAAGGTGCCACAGGGCAGATTTGACAAGTAACTTACATAATATTGAATAACTTTATACTTAACACATTGAGTGCCAAAACCGTATTAATACGGTTTTGCAAATACACCCGTGGAGTGCCAACTTTCCTAAAAAACGTATATATACGTTTTTTTAAATCTTTTAGTTTTTTTTGTTTATTTCCATGCGGGAGGGGCTAGAGCAGCTCTGGGATCACCCTAGGCGATTCTGAGAAGGAAGGGCCAGATGGATCATCCTGTCAAAAACATGGCTCCCCATCCGCTTCCGGTCTATTTCCTTCTCTAAAACGCCTATAACTCCGAAACTTTTTACGCTGGGGAAAACAACTCATTTTGTATGCGCGATCGCTCCGCCATTGTTACTCGCGTAAGAGATGTTATCGTTCCAGCCGTTAGCCAGGACCATCGGGTAAAATGGAGGCATGCCTTTTTTTTTCAAATAGCCGATCAAAACGCGTCACATTTTTGCCCTTTTAGATCTGCTATTTTTACTAGTTTTTGAAAATGTTTGATAATATTATATACATATTTCAACATGGAAACGATTATGATGATTGTGACGATTATGCAAAAAATTATTGTGATTATCTCAAATAAATGTTTTATTATAATTAGACGATGATGTAATAATTGGGACAGGCCTAGTTGTAACATTTGGACTTGCCAAGATCCAACACCAAACGTGGCACCAACACTGGTCAGGGGTCTGCCGTGACAATAGTCACACCAGGGGCCACAGGTGCCCTCATTAGAGTTCTTAACGAGCCTGAAAATTAAGGCCCGCCCCTAACTGGGCCCTACTGGGCCGGCTCGAGGATCTGCCCGGCCCAAACAATTACCATACCTTTAGGCCCGAAACCCCCAAAAAACCCAAAAGGTGTCATTAGATGCTTAATGTCAAAGCCACGCATTCAACAAGCTTTGAACTGAGAAGATTGGACCTTCTGTTCCAGAGATAATGGCCAAAACATCTTGAAAACGTCCACTTTCACTGATTTTCGATTGAGTTTTGTCGCCCATTTTTCTTATAACACAGGCTATGAATGTCGGACGGTAACAAACTAGATACCTGAGTAAAGTTCACTTTGAGCTTTTTTGGGGGTATTAGATTACTTTTTTCCTTTTTCTTATTTTTCATCACGGAACCCGAGGCTCAGCCCGGCCCGAGAAATTAGTATAGATTTTAGAGAGAGTCGGGTTCGGGCAGAATTTGAGAACTCTAGCCCTGATGTGTCAATATTTCTAGTTTTGGTATTGTTACTTTTACTTACTAAATCAGAGTACTTCTTCCACCACTGACGTACGTGTGTGTGTGTGTGTGTGTGTGTGTGTGTGTGTGTGTGTGTGTGTGTGTGTGTGTGTGTGTGTGTGTGTGTGTGTGTGCGCGCGTGCCCGCGCAGGTGCTTCTGTTCGTGTTCTCCATCCTACGGAAGGTGGCGTGGGACTACGGCCGCCTGGCACTGGTCACCGATGCCGACAGGTAGGAGGAGCCTCACACACACACACACACACACACACACACACACACACACACACACACACACACACACACACACACACACACACACACACACACACACACACACACCATCTCTCATTGGACAGTTTTGTTGTTTTAAAGCTGTGTTCTTCAATCCCTTCTAGGTCCATCCCGGATTCATGCTGCTGTTACTTTCTATCATTAATGTCATTAACGTTTGACTTTGGTTGTTTGCTTCTATTTCTATTGATTATTGTATCACCATATCTCTTCTGGTCCCTCTGGAGCGGGATTGTTTTCCCCCATGGGAGGATCAGTGAGGACTCTGCTTGTGATTGGCTGAGACGGGGGTGTGGGGGGTGGGGGGACTTCACCCAGCTGATGGCTGCTCAGATGGCTTTGATGAGCGCAAGAGGCTTGGTTACTAAGAAGGAAAACTTGAGGAAGGTTGAAGTGGATGGAAGATAGGGCGCGGCTGTGGGATTCCATCCACCGTGGTGCATTCGGCTCTGTCGAGCTTCTATACGAACACAGTTGGCCCGTGTTCGGGGGGAGGGAAGCCGGTGATATTGGTCACTGCACATATTATACATCTGTCAGCAGGGAGTGTTGGGCGGGAGGAGTAGGAGGAAGGTTCTATGTCCTCCCAGTGAGGGCTCCTCACTGGCAGGTGAGTCAGTAGGATATAACACCAGTGACAAAACACAATAGAGCACCGAATTCTGACGTAATTTACACATCCTACCTGGTTCGCGGTTTTCCACCCCCGTTCTGAATTCCCATAGACGTGTGTAATATTGCGTCAAATAATAACTGTGTTCCAAAAATAAACAAATGACCCCGGTGGTTTGAGTCTTATGGATATGAAGCATCAACTGACGGTGAGAAAATGATAATGTTACTTCCGCCGAATTAGTTAAATTTTCGCCAGAAACAGACTGTATCAAATATAAGTGACTGACTATCATAAACGATACAGAACCTCCTCCCTGACAATATCGCCAGGACAGTTTGTTTATTTTTGGACGACAATTCTTATATGAGACGATTCTAAGATGACCCAATGTTATTCTCCATAGAGAAATGACTTTACGAACCGAGTGACGTCAGGACTTCTGTACTCTATAGTGTTTGGGGAGGAACTAATTGGGTTAACGACTACACTTGGGAGAAAAAGTAGGGCTGCACAATATTATGAAAACATACCATATGCCATAACAGTGTGGAATATTGAGAAGATGACATGACCTGATAAGTAAACAAATATTGAGTTTGAAAGTCTTTCTGCCTTAGGCTGTCTGCTAACATAGAAGCCAGGCAGTGAAAAGCCTACTGTATGCACACACTGAAGGGAGGAAGAAAGAAATGGATTAACCAACGTGGTTTTAGTGAAAACATTGCACCTGGCTACAGCTGCTATTGACAATGAATATAACAGCACCAATTTAGCTGCAATTTAGTTTCTCACGGCTCCCCTTAAAACATTTAGTTCTAATCTAAACGAAAACATCATTTACAAAAGCAGGTGCGTAGGCAAACAAGTGCTCATCAACACTAAAAAGAATACGCCCGCACACTGCCAAACTGCACGGTACAGGAGCCAAATGTATTAAAGAAGCAACGTTTTGGTCACTGAGTTACTTATATGCAAATATTTGGGTCATGATCAACCAATAAATGAATACATTTACAATACACAAGAAGGTCCTGCTCTCACACAGATTGAGAGTGGATACATATACATGACTGTATATACAACAAACCATATATCGAGTTCAGTCAACAGGCAAGAAGGTTCTAGAAAGACTCGAGAAATGATGGGAGGGCAAATTAGGAACCTAATAACCCTAGAGACGTTATGGCACGACAATTATAGCCTCACATTTAGTAACAATTCATCATAAAGCCCTTTGGGATGAAGGGTTTGTTTACCTGGATTGTTGAAATGAATAAAAACCTGAAGAACAGGTTCTTCAAAAAATCTCTTTTGCAATATGCATATTGCACATGTCGATCCATTTTCTATAGACAATATTGTTGTACAGCCCTACTACTCAGTGAAACAAACATGGCGACTGCAGCGGCTTAACGTTAACGCCAACAAAAGCTGTTTATATGTGCTGTTATATATATATATATATATATATATATATATATATATATTATATTGTGCAGCGCACATGATTCTTCAGGCAATGTTAATACATTTCTCTTCCAGTTTAGCTGAAGGCCTAGCATTTCCCAGATGGCCTCTCTACCCACTCAGCTGTGGCGGCCCCGTTTGTTGATTGCTATTGCCTTTTATTTCATCATTACATCATTCCGTGTCTCAGTTTTTTTTTCAATCAAACATGTTATTATGATAATAAGAGGTTCAGGTGTTGGAGACTGGGAGGAAAACGTAGGATTAACAGAAACAGAGGAATGATTGAATGCTAGAAAGTAACCAAGTACATTTACTTAAGTACTGCACTTAGGTACAATTGTGAGGTATTTGTACTTTACGTGAGTATTTCCAATTTCCAATACTTTTTGTTCTACTCCACTACAGCTCGGAGGCAAATATTGTACTTTTACTCCACTACAATTATTTGAAGACTTTACTTACTAGTTACTTTTCAGATATACATTATGATATTATGAAACATACATTAACCACTTTAGCCCTCTTTTATAACTAGGCTATATGAAAATAGTCGATCTACAAGCTCACAACGCGTCGCACCGTGGCGCGTTGTGAGCTTGTAGATCGGCTATTTTCAAATGTTTCAGTACTTTTACTTTTGGTACTTTAAGTACATTTCGATGGCAATACCTTTGTACTAAATTTAGAATTCTGGACTTTTACTTGTAACAGAGTATTTCTATGTTGCAGCATTGGTACTTTTACTGTAAAGAATTTGAGTATTTTTTCCACCACTGACTGAATGACTGCAATTTCAAATCCCAGCATGAAATTCCCTCTGTCAGTAACTGTCACTGAGGTGGCCCTTGAGCAAGACACGCTGTCAGAATAAATGGTTATCTTGAGATAATGTGTCTAGAGCCGGTTCCCCATTTTGTATTGAGTCCTCATTAGCGATATTTAGACCGATATTTATGTGGTTAAAAAAAGTTTTAAAATCAATTTGAAAATCTCAGATTTGATGAAGTGCATCTGGCTTGCTGAGAATGAAATATGAACACAATTGGCCGTGTTTGTGGGAGGGAAGCCAGACGGGATGGGAGGGTGATATGTGTCACTGTATGTACTCCTGGGGGGCTGGGGGGGCGGAGCCTGTCAGCGAGGAGTGTTGAACGGGAGGAGTAGCAGCACAGACAGAGGCGCTACATAGCTCACTGAGCCAGTAGGGTACAACTATGAAAAAAAATATCGGCTACTGTAAAAAAAAAGAATACAAAAATAAAGAAAAACCTCCATGTCACTGTCACGATGAATGTCAGAGGGCTGTGTCAGCTCTCTCTCTCTCTCTCTCTGCTCTCTGCTCGTAGGGTTTAACAACTCAGCGAGCAGCTAGGGACATTACCCAGAATCCCTCAGCTGAGACAGTAGGGAAGGGAACAGAGCCTTGGTGACGATAGAGAGACTCTCTGGTGACTGTTTCTTCTGTATGTGTGTGTGTGTGTGTGTGTGTGTGTGTGTGTGTGTGTGTGTGTGTGTGTGAGGACGGGGGCGGGGGTTGTTGGCTGTTTGCCTGCTGACTCAGAGAAGTCACTGCTGGCAAACCTACAGTGGCATTAGCATACCATGGCTGTAGGGTGGAAAACTTCCAAAACCATTGCTTTTCTGCATAATATGGCATAACAAAAATAAGAACCTGTGTTCCAAAGGATCCAATGTAGTTAGTCACAAACTCTTGTTAATACTTTACATTGGTTCATTATTCATAACCCACTGAACTGAACAGAACTAACCCATTCAATCTGGGAAAGCATCTCAAAGTGGGGTTCTTGGGAGGGGAGGGGGGTACCAGAGGGTCCCCAGCAAAAGTAGTTAACCCATTAAGACCTGAGGCGATTATTAAAAATGTTTTCTAAATCCTAGCATTTTTTTTGAAAAAAATCTGAAAAATATTTTTCAAGATTTAAAAAAAATAGCAGATCTACAAGTTCATGTGCCGCGCTATGAGCTTGTATATCTGCTATTTTTCAATAGCCAAATAAATCTTAAAGTGACACAGATGCGTTCCAGGTATTAATGGGTTAATATAGCATCACAATCACTTTGGCTATTCAAAAATAGCAGATATGCATGAAGCTCATAGCGCGTCACTTTGTGCCACGCTATGAGCTTGTAAACTTTGAATATATATGTTTTAATATTTTTAACTCAAATCTTTGCTTCTGGGGGGGTCCCTGTAACAAAATAATTTGAGATGGTGGCCGGCGGCCAAATACATATCATTTTGGGTGGTCCTTGACATGAAAAAGTTGGAGCACCACCACTGATATAGCAACATACGTTTTGTCAGAAAACTGTTAGGCTTTAGTATATGTTTTAGAACCGGCCTCAGGTCTTAATCTCTGTGTACACGGTGTCAAACTGAACACAACGGTCTGACGTGTTCGCATTATGCAGTATTTACTCAGGGATGTACTCTCACATCGCGTCCCACACACACCACTCCCCAAACTCCTACAACAGGCGGTCGTTCTGGCCCTCGTAGGCTCTATGCACAGCAGCCATATTATCACTTCCTTCACAGGTGTTACCAATGATACTAATGAAGGCTCTGTTCCATTTAGTGTAGAAAAGTGGTTTCCACGACCCCCATAACTCTGAGAGTGTACAAATGGAACCAAATGGACCCGTAAGAGTTACACACCTGTAAGGGGCCATTTGGAAGCCCATGAGGGTCCCTGGACCCCAACTGTAGACCCACTGGTGTAACAGAGTGTTTCCAGTGGGCCAACAGGCACAATATCAGCACCCTGACTCTGTTTGACCAGAATGGAATAGACTCTATGGAGGAGGGCCAGAGGGCCAGAGGGCCGGACCGGTACCGGACCGGTACCGGACCGGTAAAATCATGGCATAATAACTAATAATAACAATAACAACAACTTCAGATAGTTTTCTTTGTTTACTTTACTTAGTCTTAGTTAGTACAAGCACATTCTGAAAATGTAAACTTCTCAAATAGGGATGGCCAAATGGAGACATGTTATTAACCGTTTACCTACCATTAGGCCTTACCGATTAATTAATCGATAACCGTTAAGATTTTTTTTTTTTTTTTTGTGCCAAAATACATTTTATTTCAAAGGGCCAAGTCTACACAGTTTGTTTTGTGTCTCCAGCAGAGTTTCTAGTGTCTCTATCTCTCTCTGGAAGAGGTTGCAGATGAACTCTGCAGCCGCACTGAGGCGCTCCAACACAAACAATACCAATACAAAGACGAGGAAGAAGAAGAGGAAAGTGGAAGTTACGTGTGGTTGCAGGTGTAGACTTGGCCAGGTGTAGACTTTTTTTTTTTTATTGCTTTGCAAAATCATCTCGCGGGCCGGATTAAACTTGTTAGCGGGCCTGATCCGGCCCGCGGGCCGTATGTTTGACATCCCTGGAATAGAGCCTTCATTAGTATCATTGGTAACACCTGGGAATGTCTTCATAATATGGCTGCTGTGAATAGAGCCTATTATGTCTTCACTCCTGTCCGTCCGTCCGTCTGTGAACAGCTAATCTCAGGCACCCGCACGTTCCCAGTAGGCCAAGGAAGATCCTCTGCCCAAATTTGTTCAAATTGGCCTCATGGTGGCGTTATAACAGTCCTACCTTACACACTCACTGACTTAGGCGTGTGTTCGTGTGAAGTCCGCTATACGCAGTAGTTCTCAAACGTTTTCGTGTCAAGGACCCCCAAATTGTTATATATTTCGCATCGAACCCCCATCTGAAATGATTTTGTGCCAGGGACCCCCAGAAGAGAATATTCAAACACTTTCAAGATTTTTCAAGAAATAGCAGATGTACAAGCTCTCAGCGCGTCACGAAGTGACGCGCTGAGAGCTTGTATATCTGCTATTTTTTGAAATAGCCGAGGTGACACATTTTGCGGGGTACACCCCGGAACCCCTCCACCTCACTTAGAGAACCAATGTGCTAGGCTAGGGCTTGAAGGCTGTCTCATTTGAAATGGGTAAGCCAGTGAGGCCCTTTTATGCACCCTTCCCCGTATAAGTCAGCGTCGAAGCAGACTTTGGCTTTAGGGAATTACCCACGGCTCACAGAGTCACCAGGGGAATCCTCCAAACGTCAATCATCTAGCATGCAAATTAGTCACGCATCGCCGTTAGCAGTGCTTTCTCACCGTTCATCAAAGGGAAGACCAAATGGAGGAGATATATTTATTTAGCGGAAAAATAAGGGTACACAATATGAGGAAATACATACAGAATAATTATGGAAAAACTGTTTTTAATTATCAATATTACAACACACCCTAACTTATAAACACATGAAAACGAACAGAATAATCAGCAATCACAGGCTTTAAAGCGATGGCTGTAAATATTTAAGAATAGTGAGAGTTTTAAACGTGTCAGGAATGAAGGACTCCTCTTCAAAAGTGCTGTCCCGTTCCTTTTGCAGTGGTGGAAAAAGTACTCAAATGTTTTACTTAAGTAAGAGCATCAATACTGCAGTGTAGAAGTACTCTGTTACAAGTAAAAGTCTGGAATTCAAAATGTACTTGAGTAAAAGTACACAAGTATTGGAATCAAAATGTACTTAAAGTACCAAAAGTAAAAATACTAAAATGTTTGAAAATAGCAGATCTACAACCTCACAACCTGTGAGCTTGTAGATCGGCTATTTTCAAATAGCCTAGGTATAAAGTAGGGCTAAAGTGGTTAATGTAGGTTTTATAATATAATAATTTATATCTAGAAAGTAACTAGTAACTAAAGTTTTCAAATATTCGTAGTGGAGTAAAAGTATAATATTTGCCTCTGAGATGTAGGAGTAGAAGTAAAAGTACTGAAAATTGCATGCTCCAGTGAAGTAAAGAAAATACCTCAAAATTGTACTTAAGTACAGTACTTGAGTAAATGTACTTAGTTACTTTACACCACTGTCCTTTTATACCATTCGGAGGCCTTGCAGCGCCTCTCAGCCTCGAGCACGTACCAGCTGACGTCACTCAAGCCTGTAAGGGTTCAGGGCTGGAGGGTTTAGGGAGGACATTTGGAATTTGGCCGTTCTGTCTCTTTGTTTTTGGGTGTGACGTGCAAGAGGCTCCCCCGGGGAACACGGACCCTTTTCCACCTCGCCCCCAGATTCAAACTCATGTTGAGAGTTGCAAAAGTACTAAATGGTGAACGAAAATGTACCAGTTAGGGTGTCATAATGTCACGTGTGGTGAGTGTGACTCTTTCCTGAAACGGGGTGATAATATCTGGAAATAAAATCACAGCTCCAGTGTACAAATACTAGCGGCTTGTCCAAGAAAGTTTGTTGTTTGCAGTGTTTGTTTTTTATTAGACAAGTGTTCTCTCACTTTCAGTTATGAGATTATAAGACTCAAGACCAGATTCAATTACTTGGATATGTTATACTGTGTGTGTGTGTGTGTGTGTGTGTGTGTGTGTGTGTGTGTGTGTGTGTGTATGTGTGTTGACAGCAGTGCACAGAAATAGCCTTCTACAAGGATGATACGTCTGTGGCAGGAGCTGTCTGTTCTCTGTCTCTGTCTGTGTCTCTGTGTGTCTGTCTGTCTGTCTGTGTCTCTGTGTGTGTGTGTGTGTGTGTGTGTGTGTGTGTGTGTGTGTGTGTGTGTGTGTTCGCTCTGTCTGTCTGTCTCTGTGTCTCTGTCTCTATCTCTCTGTCTATCTGTGTCTGTCTCTCCGTCTCAGTGTCTCTGTGCCCCTGTATATGTGTGTGTGTGGGTGTATCGCTCTGTCTGTCTCTGTGTCTCTGTGTCTCTGTCTCTAGCTCTCTGTCTATCTGTGTCTGTCTCTCAGTGTCTCAGTGTCTCTGTGCCCCTGTGTGTGTGTGTGTGTGTGTGTGTGTGTGTGTGTGTGTGTGTGTGTGTGTGTGTGTGTGTGTGTGTGTGTGTGTGTGTGTGTGTGTGTGTGTGTGTGTGTGTGTGTGTGTGTGTGTGTGTTTGTGTGTCTCTGTGTCTCTGTGTCTCTGTCTCTCTTTGTCTCTCTGTCCGTGTGTGTGTATAGTACATGAGCAGTGGTTGTGTGTGTGTGTGTGTGTGTGTGTGTGTGTGTGTGTGTGTGTGTGTGTGTGTGTGTGTGTGTGTAGTACATGAGCAGTGGTTGTATGTATGGTCTCCCTACTCTTCCATTGAGACATCTAGACCCTGATTATGTCTGGTGGGACACCTACTGGTGGACAAGTAGTACTGCCTGAATATTATGGATTAATTACAACACTTTGTTTCTGTTTCATGACAACGTAACATACCGGCAAAAGCTTTTTCCACTCGACCGCATCCATTATGCATATTTACACTGATGTTATCCATAGCCACTCACTCACTAGCTCAATGCTCTATAAATAACCTATATACACCATAATAGGCTATATGCACAGCAGCCATATTGGAAGGAAATTGGGCCTTCACAGGTGTTACCAATGATACTAATGAAGGCTCTGTTCCATTTAGTGTAGCACAGTGGTTCTCAAACTTTTTAATTTCAAGGACTCCCATAACTCTGAGAGTGTACAAATGTTCCATTTGTACACTCTCAGAGTTACACACCCGTAAGAGGCCATTTGGAACCCCCTCAAGGAACCATGAGGGTCCCTGGACCACACTTTGAGACCAGAATGGAACAGAGCCTTCATTAGTATTATTGGTAACACCTGTGAAGGAAGTACTGTAAGAAGAGGCCCAATATTCTTTCCAATATGGCTGCTGTGCATAGAGCCTATTGATTGATGCAATCTATCAATAACTGATACAATGAATGTAATGTATAACTTTTACTGTCAGTAGCCTACTTTTAACGAAGACCTTCTTATGACCAGTGGTGGAAAAAATACTCGAATGTTTTACTTAAATAATATTATCAATACTGCAATGTAGAGGTATACTCTGTTACAAGTAAAAGTCCCAAATTATTAAAAATGAACTTGAGTAAAAGTACAAAAGTATTGGTATCAAAATGTACTTAAAGTACCCCAATTGAAAGTACTAAAATGTTTGAAAAGAGCCGATCTACAAGCTCACAACGCGTTGCAACTTGTAGATCTGCTGTTTTCAAATAGCCTAGGTATAAAATAGGGCTAAAGTGGTTAATGTATGTTTTATAATGTCATAATTTATTTCTGCAAAGTAACTAGTAACTAAAGTTTTCAAATAATTTTAGTGGAGTAAAAGTACAATATTTGCTCTCTGAGATGTAGTGGAGTACAAGTAAAAGTATTGTAAATTGTAACTCAAGTAAAGTACAAATACCTCAAAATTGTACTTAGGTACAGTACTTGAGTAAATGTTCTTAGTTACTTTACACCACTGCTTCAAAAGAGAGAGATCTGATCTCTCTCACACACGCCCGCGCACGGACACGCACGCACGCATGCACGCGCGCGCGCGCAGACACACACACACACACACACACACACACACACACACACACACACACACACACACACACACACACACACACACACACAGAGAGAGGAGGTCAGGTGCTATGTGTGAGTCATAAGGTGTGTTGGCATCCTGCAGTAGGATGATGACACATGTAAAGTTCCAGCAGGGAGGAGCGTGCGCTGTGTGCTCATTCATTATAAATACGTGACATTTCATTTTGTATGGTACTTGACCTACAGGCCAGAGAGCACAGGACATACATTAATGTGATATCCCCGCCAGGCGAGGGATTATGTTTTCACTGCTGTGCGTTTGTCCGTCCGTCCGTGACAGAGGTCACAGACAGTTGGTTTGTGTGGTACGACCAGTGGTGTAAACTAACTAAGTGGGTCATTCCCACTATTCGGTGCCATTTCCACAGACATAGAAACCTAGATACCTCATTGGCCTCTGCAGTTCGTTGGAGCGACCTGTTTGGTATGGTGGCCGCCATATTTCCGGGGGGCACGGGGCACTGGCCAATCCCAGCGTGTTGACTACTGGCCAATCACAGCGCTTTTTTTTTCCAGGACTTGTCAGAATCTAGTTGTACCCGCCCCCACCTGCCTCTGATTGGCCTACCGAACGCCCCCTTCTGTGACGCAAACGGAAATGTTCCGGCTCCCCCCGGAAGCGGAAGCGCGCCCACCATACAGACGCTTCAGAGCCAGAGGAGGCGTCTACCTTTATATGTCTATGGCCATTTCAGCCTAGTAACTTTTTTTTTTTTTTAATAATACAATTTGACAGGATTTAACCTTTTTCTGAAAGAGGGCATGTTCAGCTGTCAGACAGGCAAATTGTGTACTTTCACTCCACTGCAATTATAGTTAGTTACTTTGTAGATTTTGATTATTATTACAAAACATACATTACCCACTTCAGTCCTTACATTTTGGCCATTTGAAAATAGCAGATCTAAAAGCTCACAATGCATCGTGATGCGATGCATTGTGAGCTTTTTTTCTGACCCTTTACTTGTAACAGAGTATTTCTACATTGCAGTTTTCATACTTTTACTTAAGTAAAACATTTGAGTACTTTTTCCTCCACTGGGTGTGACAGCCGTCATTGTGTGTGCGTTGGGCTGAGCAGTTGACCTCCGCTGCCATAGCTGAATGGATAGAGAGGTAATTTCGGGAAACAGGCCCGCCCATATCTACACTAGACACACACACACACACACACACACACACACACACACACACACACACACACACACACACACACACACACACACACACACACACACACACACACACACACACACACACACACACCTACCATTCCAATCGCTCATCATGAGACCATCTGAGCAGCCATCAGCTGGGTGAAGCTGGGTGAAACCGAATCTAACTAACAAATCTCTCCCTTTCCCAGATTAACAGCTGACGCCGATGCGGCTGGATTAACCAATGACATTGCTTCATTTTGAACGCCCCACCTATGATTTCAACCCTGTTGTGTTTTTTTTGTTTTGTTTTGTGTTGTTTTTGTGTTGTTTTGTGTGTGTGTTAGAATGAAGAACAGATTCACCGACGCGGAGAATCCGGAATAGTATGTTGATGTTTATTTCCTGGTTGGTCTTCCTGGGGGCTTGACTCCTCGTTTCCTCCTTCCTGTTTGTTTTCACTAACTCGCGATTTCACTCAACACTTACTCTTATCTCTGTTCAGACGTTCTTTTTGCAGGGTGTGTGTGTGTGTGTGTGTGTGTGTGTGTGTGTGTGCCTGCCTGCGGGCAAGCACACTTGCATGTAAGCGTGTGTTTGCGCCGTACCTATCTGCCAATAGGCTCTGTGCACAGCAGCCATTTTGGAGAGAAATTGGGCCTCTTCCTTACATCCGTCACAGGTTTTTACCAATGACACTAATGAAGGCTCTGTTCCATTTAGTGTCGCACAGTAGTTGTTCATTAGTATCATTGGTAACACCTGTGGAGGAAGTAAGAAGAGGCCCAATTTCTCTCCAAAATATGGCTGCTGTGCGTAGAGCCTATTTGTGTATGCATGTGTATGCGAGTAAGGCCATGCACGCATTTAGGTGGACACACGCACATGTGTGTACATGCTAATGGATGCACCTGTGTGAGTGTGCTAACATTTTCCCAGCCTGCGCAGGTGGAAGGTCTTCTGTCATTGGTGAAGGTCCATTGGTCCCATCTCACGTGACCCTTTTGATCTTTTTTCTTCGACCAGCAACCTCTTCTGTTCTATCAAATGTTGGCTTTTCCACCGTGTGCTACAAGCTCAGCTCCACTTGACTCGGCTTTTTTACTGTTTTTGTCGTCCATCGGCCACAATTACCTGGTACTTCTTTTTTTTTTTTGTATCGCCTCCGTTGAGGTTCCAAGTGAGCTGAGGTGATACACAGGGTTGGGTTGGGTGTCGAAATGTTGTTCCAAGTAGGAAGTAGGAACCGAATCCAAATTGGCGGGTATGGGGTACCCAATGCTACCCATAAACATGACGGAATCGGAATCATTCAAGATCCGAATCATTTACAGGACTACTTCATCTATTTTCAACTTATTATATGTGATTTGTCCACACTAATACTCATTATAAGATTGCACCATATTCACACTCTGTCTCAGAGGAGGGCTACACCTAATCTAAGATGCCATCAACAGTTTTACAAGCGACCCTCTCTGGTATTATCATTTTTTGTTTGAGCTGTTGGAAATAACAAGGCTACACTTGGTTGTTAAAGTCCAGATGAAAACAATATGACTGTTGTGAATTAAAATAGATGGGGAATCATTTTTAAGTGAGAATAGATTTTTAATCGAATCGTGACCCAGAGAATCTGAGATGGCAGAAGATTCACAGCCCTAATGGGAATCCAAGTGAGCCGAGTGGAGTGGAGCAGCATGCCTTCGCTGGAAAAGCCTCTCTAGGTTGTCTCTCCTGGTCTGTGTGTTAACAACAAAGCTCTCTAATCCCGCCGTTTGTTTTGCTTCTTACATTTAACATTAACACAGCCGGCGACGAGACACGGTGAAAAGGTAAAAGCGGGTATTAGTGGTGTTGTGAAGTGACCCAGTGTGGTGCTATACTTGTTGTAGACCATGTCGGTTCCCAACGGTGGACCACTAGCAGTATTTGTACGATCCCCAAGGACCACCCCACCCTAACCCCACCTCCCCACAACTATGCGTCATTTAGTGCAGGGTTTTTCAACCATTTTTCATATCGAGGTCCATTATTTATTGGGCGTTTGAGCCACGGAACCACCAGTTTGATGAGATTTAGACTCTCAGACCCAAAACGTAGAATATTTATTTTGTCCACAATTCCATGCTGTATTGATGTTGGTACCATAGGAGAGATAACAGGCCAACGTTAATAAAAAAATAACAATCCTTTAATTAAGTAATGCAGGTGTTTAACAATAATTTAACTCTTGAGAGTGTAAAATGAAACCAAATGGACCCGTAAGGGTCCATTTGGTTTCATTTTACGCTCTCAAGAGTTACAGATCTATATGGGTCCATTTGGTCACCAGCTCTCCATCATTTAGCTGGGGACCACCTGGAACGCCCTCAAGGACCACTGGTGGTCCCTGGACTACTGGTTGAAGATCCATGATTTAGTGCAGTGTTTCTCAAACCTTTTCAGGTCAAGGACTCCGAAAATTGATATTTGTTTGGGCCACGGACTGAAATTATTATGTGCCAGGAACCCCACATATATAATATTTGTGTTGTGAAAATGTTTCCAAAAATATCCCAAATTTTGTCAAGATTTTTTCAGCTGAATCAGTTTGAGTGACTTCTCATACTGTAGTTTAGCAGTTAATATTGTTCATTAAGCAGCTTTGGAGAGACATACAGTAGATGCGGTAGGATAAGTGTTCTAATTGTCTCAGGGGGGCTAATCTAATCCCATAATTTAACCATCTAATCAGATTATTATCATAACCAAGCTGTGTCATCTCAGAGTCATTACTGCAGAGCGACAATCGATGGCTGGCTCTATACAGAGAGCTGAAATATGAGCTCTGTTAGGGCTGCAGCCATATGACTTCACATTAATATCACCATTATATCAAACTTTAGCCTCGGTTGTAATTAATGAGCAATTATATAATAGAAAAAGTGAATGTTCACAACATTGTGACTTAGTGGCTATTTTCACACCACCATTGCAGAACGAAGTATAACACAGAGTTTAAGTGTTTAATCCGACAATTACTATTTCAATTTAGGCATTTAGCAGACGCTCTTAATCCAGAGTGATTTAAGTAAGCAAGGTAAACACGAGGTAATACATCAAATGCATAGAGATAGTAATCTAGGATCATAGGTAAACCAAGAACCTATCATCAGTCTAAACAGTATAATATCAAAATATCAATAATCTGAAACTATACTGTACACACTATATGATGCCAGGTCAACAAATGGACCTGGCATCTGTCTACATAACATGCTATCTAAATGACATTTTAGCCTTTGCATAAGCCTGCAAGGTTGACTTCACATCAATACCTCCATCATTTCTAACTTAGGCCTCGGTTAAAGGTGAAAGTAGCTGATCTACAAGTTTACGACATTGTGAGCTTGTAAACTGGCTATTTTCGCACGCCACCATTGCATAACAAAGTGTAACACAGAGCTTAAGTGTTTAATCAAACTAATCGATTTGGACGATTATATTATTATGATTATATTATATTTGTTGATATATAAGAAATGTAACTTTAAGCTGGATTAAGTCAGTCATTGCTTAAACATGTCAGTTTGGATATATTTTGGGTTATTTGCCCAGCCCTAACGTCTATCCCGTTCAATGTTATAAGATCTAGAGAAAGAAATATCCTGGTATCATTCCTTATAATGTAGCTCTTCTCAATCAAGAAGATATCCTTCTTGATTGTTGAATGTGTTTGGTGTTTAGCATCTTTGGCAGTAAATGCTACTGTAATGTGGTATTTGTGATATATTAAGTGATATTATTCTGTTAAAATAAGTGTTAAATAGCTCTATATTCTCATAGTAATTGTCTGTGGACTAGTGTTTGTTCAGTAACGGGAGTCTCCTGGTCTCTCCAGCTCTTTAGTAAACGGAAAATACATTTTCAGGTCAGGATACCAATTTGAATCCAATCAGGAGAGAGAACTCATACAGGATAAAGTGAAATTGGAAGAGATGAAGCAAGACAATGAGCAGACACAATTGGAAATGGAACACTATACAATTGAAGCTGATAAATTATCTCTGTGGGGTTCTCTTTCCTAATTAGATAAAGTTGGTATCCCGACGTGAATGTTTATTTTCTGTTTATTAAAGAGCTGGAGAGACAGTGAGACAGACCCCTGTTACTGAACAAACACTCTATAGCAATGATTACTATCAGAATCTAGAACTTTAGCTTTTTAACAAAAACATATCGCTTACATCCCCCCTTTAATGTATGTAACACTATTTATAGTATATGTATTCCTTCAAAGATTTGCACACATTTTCGAGATTTTTTCAAAAATAGCAGATCTGCAAGCTTGCAGCACGGCAGGAAGTGACGCGCTGTGAGCTTGTAGATCTGCTATTTTTGAATACCCAAAGTATAAAATAATGGATATAGCTAAAATCTGAAATGACACAGATGCGTTCCCGGATTGAATGGGTTAAACTAAGACAGCGTGTGTGTTTTGTCAGTTTGTGTTAAAATAATAATAAAAAGCGCAGGACCGCGTGCATTGTGCCAAATGATGAATGATTTGGAATGACAGACCTTTTCTTTTAATAATGTGGTGTCAATCAACTTTTCAACACACCACAAGAAGTCAACGTTAACAACTCGTTGTGTGTGTGTGTGTGTGTGTGTGTGTGTGTGTGTGCAGGCTAACATCCTAACGTATTCTGTTCTTCCTGCTTGTGGCTGTCATCATATACCTTTCCCTCCTTCTCATGAATGATGTTCTTTCTGTCTTTTTTCTTTTTTCTTTTGTTTTTTCTCCGCTCTACCCTTTTAGCGTCGCCTCGGCCATGCATTCGGAGACGCCGGACCGCTACGAACGCCTGACGTCGGTCTCCAGCTCTGTCGACTTCGACCAACGAGATAACGTAAGAACAACCACCCCCCCCGCCCCCCCCCCCCCAAAAAAAATTTGTTGATCTACAAGCTTGTATTTCTGTGTGAGCTTGTATTTCGTCGCTGGTAGAAACTTCATATCTCCATATTTTAGCTTTTGGCCCTACGTTATCATACTATTATTATTTTTGTATAGATTTTTCAACAACAACACTACACGCACGCACGCACGCACGCACGCACGCACGCACGCACGCACGCACACACACACACACACACACACACACACACAGGACTGCACATAACGACACAATACATTAACAATACCTTAAATAAAAAGAGACAGTAATACAAAACCAAACTATGTGATCATACCAGAGCGTCACTCAAAAGTACTGCTACTTTTGCCGTTTTTGCCTGTATCAATACCACAATGTAGAAATACTCTGTCTGGAAGTAAAAGTCAGGTATTCAGAATTTTACTTGAGTAAAAGTTCAAAAGTATTGGCATCAAAACATACTCAAAAGTACCAAAAGTAAAGGTACCCATCATGCAGCATCCCACAACTCTGGGGCAGTGTGGATTTCGTTGACTAAAACTATGACGAAAAATATTCGTCGAATACCCTTTTCCACTGGCGAAAACTAAATAAAAACCTAGACTAAAACTATGACTAAATATATTGACATATATTTCTTCAACAAAAATCAAAACCAGACTAAAATGTTCCAGAAGAGATCCAGTGACAAGTCAAAAAGACAAGTCCTTTTACGTTTGGTTGCGCTCGGGTGAAAATAGCAGATCTACAAGCTCACAACGCGTCGCAGCGCGACGCGTTGTGAGCTTGTAGATCGGCTATTTTCAGCATGCAACCGAGTGGGAAAATCTGCCATTACGACGCCATCAAGGATCCGCCAAAATATATTCTAGTCGACTAAATCAACTGTAGATTTAGTCGACTATAATCTTATGATATTTAGTCGACTATATAGATAAAAAACTAAAACATTTCAGACGACTAAAATATAACTAAAACTAAACAGAATTTTATTCAAAAGACTATGACTAAAACTAAATCAAAATGTGCTTTCAAAATCAACACTGGTTCCCATGGCTACTGAAGCACATGTACTTAGTTACTTTACAACACTGTTTCTAAGCCGGGACTTCCTCATTGGCTTTTGTTTACAACCGGATCCTTGCCTTCTTTGCAGACGTACATACATACAACTCCAGAGTGAATCCATCAGCTCGTCGTCATGCGTTTAAACCTTGACCCCCCCCTCCCCCCCGCCCCGTGTGACCAAACGCGTCATCCTCCCCTCTGTCCGTCTCCCCATACCGTAGCCCCGCCCACGCGGGCCCCTTTTAGCTCCTCGATTGGCTGAGCTCCTCGTAACCCCGTTAAATGATGCAGGATCAGACCAGGGACGCGTGTGGAGGGGAGGAGGGGAACGTGTGTGTGCGCACGTGTGTGTGTGTGTGTGTGTGTGTACAGTATGTGTGTGTGTGTGTGTGTGTGTGTGTGTGTGTGTGTGTGTGTGTGTGTGTGTACAGTATGTGTGTGTGAGAGAGAGAGAGAGAGAGAGAAGGGGGGAGGACAAGAGAGGGAGAAGAAAGAGGAGAGAGAGCGAGAGAGAGGGGGGGAAGAATTGAGTGAGAGAGATAGTGAGCGACAGAGAGAACCGTCTTATCCAGTTGCACACAGATTTGCACTTTAGGAATTCCTTCTGTGTTCTGTTGGGTTTTGACCTACTAACTCTACATCATTTGTCACAAGAGGGTCACGACATCACAGACAATTGGTTTTATCGTAATTATCGTTTGTCTCAGTCAGTCAGGGTCCCAAAGAACCTGTTATTTTACCATCTATACTACGTTTCTTCTGTGTTCTAGGACCGTCTCCCCGGTTGATTACTATAAGTGATTTTTTTTAAAGCAAACATTTTTAACTCAAATCTTTGCTTCTGGACGTCCCTGCACAGCATTCTTTTTTTGGGGAGATGATGACGGGATCCGTGGCCCAAATAATGTCAATACTATGCATGAAAAAGGTTTGACAACCACAGCTATATACACATCGGAAAACTCCCACACACTCCTGCACTCCTGAGTCATACTACCGAGGCCGTAGGCCACTTAGCTCAGGTGCTAATCTCTAGTCGGCGCTAATCCACTTTGTGCCCCGTGTGTCTCTGTGCTGTTCTGAGTCTATAACCGCTCGAACCCCAGCCGTTATCCACATAAGAATAGCCGATCTACAAGCTCACAATGTGTCGCGAACGCGACGCATTGTGAGCTTGTAGAACGGCTATTTTTTTGGGTGGCAAAGAGATTCGGCACAGGCGGGAAAAAACGGTCAAAGTTGGCAGTTGTAAACTGGAAGCCGGTTCTCCTTAAGACGACAGGGGGTTTAAGTGGTTAAGAGGTCAGTGAGGTCAGTCTCACCCACTGCAGGGTTCAGGGACAGGGGTCAAGGGGTCAGTGGCACACTGACGCTGGTTTCACACACCATGTTCAAAAGCTTCCACCTGACACATATGGGGTCTTCTTCAGCAGAGGAGCTTTAACCACAGTCACTTAGCCCATTTAGACCTGAGGCCAATTCTAAAAAAACGCTGTCTAAATCCTGACCTAAGTTAGCTGGAAAACGTCAAATATTTATTCCAAAATTAAAAAAATAATAATAATGTTGCTATATTTATGTTTATATTTCTTTGCATATATATATATTTTTTTTAGAATTTCTTGCTTTATTCATTTTTGGATATGCCATTTTTAGTATTCCATACATTTGTACGGTAGGAACAATAACATTTAGTTGTTAGGTAATACTGTAATATTTAGGTAAACTTTGTAAACTTTATGTTTACATAGAAGTGAATGGGATTCTATATTATTTAAATATTTAATTATTAATTATTGGTACAGTAAAACATATTAGTAATAATCACAGATTTACGTGATAACACAGGGCACAATAGCATTTAGTTTTTGGGTGCTAACAATGTTTTTAGATTTGAGTGAGTGTCAGTTTTGGGGAAAGGAAGCCATTTGGACTCATGTACAGTATTGTGCACAATACACACATGTATTATACTACCCCAAAAAAAAGGTTCCCAGATTGAAAGGTATAGTATAGTTACATATGGGGTTCCCGGTCTCAATGGGTTAATAGAAAAAAGGTCATTTTTTTATAAATACATTTTTTTTTAAATAATAATAATAATACAAATAAAAAAATCCTACTGCAAATCAAATGAGTTCTGCTTAGCAGAGATGGGAATTCAAAACGATATTTTAGATATTATTTTGATATACTCTTTCTTGAACGGGAATGACTAACAGATGACAGCTTTCTGTGCAGAATTTTTGCGAGGCGCAGTTAGAGGCTCTCTACCGCAGCGCTTTGAGCTTGTAGATCTGCTACTGTTGATGTTTTTGTGTGACGCTGTAGTATGATCAAGTAGGGAGCTGGCAAAACATTTTAGATCTACAAGTTCAAACGCGCCACATGGTGAAACATTTTGAACTTGTAGATCTGCTATTTTTGCTACTGTTGACACTGTAGTATGACATGCATTTATGAAAAATAAAACACAAAAAAGTTGAAAGAGCCCGATGGCGACAAAAAATGATGTTTCCCATGCCAATGCAGCCACATTGAATTGAATGTGATGATCTTTCTCCACAGGGCTTCTGTTCCTGGCTCACAGCTATCTTCAGGATAAAGTAAGTACACTTCGGTTCATAGGTTTCTAATGATTTCTACATTATATTTTGGAGCAAATATTGACCAAGATAGCTCACCTGAAATATTATGTCACCAAGCCATTTTTGGAGAATAAATGGCCTCTTTAAAGGTAGGGTAAGTGATTTGCTTTGGTTAAAATAAGAGTTAAATAGCTCTATATGCTGATAGTACTCTATATATTGCTATAGAGTGTTTGTTCAGTAACAGGAGTCTCCTTGTCTCTCCAGCTCTTTATTAAACAGAAAATGCATTTTCGTTTCAGTTTCAGTTTCATTTCCAATTTTATCCAACCAGGACAGAGAACTCAATCAGGATACAGATTAAACAAGTGAAATTGGAAGTGATGACACTAAGAAATGAGCAGGCAAAATTGGAACTGGAACACTATACAAATTAAGCTTAAAAATGGGTACTTTCTCCTGATTGGCTGAGATTTTGACACCTACCGAAACATGTATTTTCTGTTTATTAAAGAGCTGGAGAGACAGGGAGACATCTGTTACTGAAAAACACTCAATGATTACTATCAGAATATAGAATTTTAACCTTTTAACAAAATACTTTTTGTTTTAACCAAAAAATATCACTTACCCTACCTTTAAGTTTAGCCCAAATAAATCTTAAAATGACACAGAAGGTCTTAAAGAGTTCAGGAATGACTAGATATGTTCATATGCATAACGTGTGTGTGTGTGTGTGTGTGTGTGTGTGTGTGTGTGTTGTGTTTCTCCGCAGGGACGAGGAGATCAGGGAGAAGTGTGGGGAAGACGCCGTCCACTACCTGTCCTTCCAGAGACACATCATTGGTCTGCTGGTGGTGGTGGGCGTGCTCTCCGTGGGAATCGTCCTGCCGGTCAACTTCTCTGGAGACCTGCTGGGTGAGAACGGCACACCCCTCACTGACACACAGTGGTGGAAAAAAGTATACTCAAATGTTTTACTTAAGTAAAAGTATCAATACTGCCATGTAGAAGTACTCTGTTACAAGTATACGTCCGGAATTCAAAATTGACTTGAGTCAAAGACTCAAAGTACAAAAGTATTGGTATAAACATTTACTTAAAATACCACAAGTAAAAGAACTAAAATGTTTGAAAATAGCCGATCTACAAGCTCACACGACGCGGTGTGAGCTTGTAGATCTGCTATTTTCAAATAGCTTAGGTATAAAACAGGGCTAAAGTGGTTAATGCTTGTTTTATAATGAAATAATGTATATCTGCAAAGTAACTAGTAACTAAAGTTACTAGTTGCAGTATTGATACTTTTACTTAAGTAAAACATTTGAGTACTTTTTACACCACTGATTGAAACAGTGCATGAGGAGATGAGATCAGATCTCTGTCTCTGTCCCAGTGGCCAGAGCCAGAACGCTAGTATAGCCAGAACGCTAGTAGCAGGAACATTTGCGGTTATTTTGCTATATTTTGATATTGGGCGTTTTTGGGCGTTTTTTTATTACTTTATTTTGGTTTTGGTGTTAGGGTTGGTTTAGGGTTATGTTATTTAATTCATATTTTTGCCTGATTTTACCAATTTATTTTTTTATCCAAAAATGTATTGTAAAAAAAAATAGAAAAATATTGGGTGGGCCAGCTCTTGTCTTGAAGGGCGGATCCAAACCCAGCCGCCCGGATTCGTGCGGGGCTTCCTATTGCTTCACCAATCTATGTCCCCCGCCTCCCCCCCCCCCCGCCTGTGCACGGAGCCAAATTTAGAGCGACGCCCCTCTGCACTCTGATTGGTTAGGAGATAACAAGGTCCTAAGACCATCGTTCCTGCATGGTTCGCCCAGGCTTTTTTTCTTTTGAAACAAACAAAAAAAAAGCCATGGGTTTCCGAGGCTAACAGGTCTGTAACGCTCGAGTTTGAGCAGAGGTGAAGTCCACATACCAGCTCTGTGACTGTGTGATGAAATGTGAACTATTTCTGGTTACTCAATGCTGGAGCCGGTTCCTCCGGTTCCAGATCCCAGCCTTAGATCAGAAAAGATCAGATGAGGTGTGAGAGGTCTTGAATGCAGTACTGTGACATCACTGACAGAGCCAGATGGGTGTGAAAGATTGATACTCCAACTATATTGTTCATTTTACATTTAATTCATTTAAAGGTTTCAGGACATCACATTTATATATATATATTTGTTTATTTTTTCATAATTTGTTTCCTGACCTCAATTACACAAAAAAACTTAACTCTGAACATTCAGTGGATTTTCTGTGGTCTGGGGTTTTCTGAATAATTAGGCTCAGAAAAGTGCTGTGATTTGCTCGTGGACTTGTTGTGATGTCACAGTCCATTAATCCAGCCCCCTCTCCTAATCTTTGGAACACGTTATCTATGGTTCTGTGTGAAGAAGAAAATGGATGACGCTCCTGCATCTTACGGTGGCTGTGCATACTGTCATCACATCTGAAGCAGGTGTAATAAAACATGCATTGTTAGCTTTTTCACACTGGAAGAGAAGGCTACTGTGCGGCGTACACAGACTAATGAGTATTAGACATGTGAATATGTGGTTTTATTTGTTATTTGTAGTCAGAATTATCAGGATAGACCTCCTAAACCAAGAACCGTCAGCACCCCCGTCTAAATCAGCACCCCCGTCTAAATCAGGTAACATGTGGTCTAGACTGGTTTAGACCGGTCTAGCTGTAGTTTGGTTGTCGTGCGGTGGTAGGCAAAGTACTCAACCCCAGTACTTCAGTCAAAGTATGGATACTCCTGGTCTACATTTTCTTTGTAATATCAATGCATTGCTGTACTAGAATTTAGACATTTTCCCCCAAAAAATCAAAGATTCTCCTGAAATCTCCCAGAAATATAAATAATGCTGAAAATAGCTTGTAGATTGGCTAGTTTCACTATATTTGAAATGGTGCTTGAGTGGTTCATTCATAATGTACTTTTTCCCTTTCTATAAGCTACACAAAAGTGCAAACTAGGTGAGGATTCTGGTGGATGTGTGTCTAGATGTAGATGTGTGGTTTCAGCTGACAGCTGCTCTACATTAAAGTCACCCTGGAGAACTATTATACTGATGGGCTGCCGGTTTGAATCCCTGCACTGGCAGGAGAAGTTGATTACCCCTGAGCAGCGGTGACACCCCCCCCCCCCCCCCCAGTTGTAGTTGTACTGGTCAACAGTATTAGACTGTGGTTGTACTGGTCAGCTCCCAGTACAACAGTATTAGACTGTGGTTGTACTGGTCAGCTCCCAGTACAACAGCATTAGACTGCAGTTGTACTGGTCAGATCCCAGTACAACAGTATTAGACTGTGGTTGTAATAGTCAGATCCCAGTACAACAGTATTAGACAGTGGTTGTACTGGTCAGCTCCCAGTACAACCGTGTACAAGACTATGGTTGTACTGGTCAGCTCCCACTCCCAGTACAGAACCACAGTATCAGACTGTGGTGTTGTACCATACATGCACACGGCGTATTGTCATCAGTGGGTCGTACCTAGCGGGGCGGAGTCGGCTCGGGGGAAAACACAGATTTCCTCCAGCTGGTATAGACCGAGGGATGTGGGGTTTTCAAACTCATATGCTGTAAAAGTATACCAATTTAAAAGCAGGCGTTAGAGATGCGCGGATCGCGGTTGCCGCAGTTAACCGCGGTTTGGGTGGATTCGGGTCAATCAAATAAAATTATTAATTAATATTGGATAAACCGCGGGTGAAATATTGCGGTAAATAAATTAATGACATCTAATATATCTATCCATAAAATACATAAATCTCTGCGTGCTTGTGTCTGTGTGAGTGTGTAGAGCAGCCTCTGTGCGATGCGATCACAAAATGTATTGATTTAGCCTATGGAATGTCCATGCGACGTGCGTGTTTTTGTGCGCTCTGTATGTTCAGCGCAGCACCGGTTTAAAAAAAAAGAAAAAAGACGCACCGATATTCCATAGGCTAAATCAATGCATTTTGTGATCGCATCGCACAACTAATACTAAAACTAACGGGGAATACCAGAAAATAATAATATTTTGACATACGGGAAAAACGGTTGATGCGGATATTTAAATTGGATAATATAATTATTGCGGTTGGATAATGGGCGGATAATTAATTTGTACATGCGGATTCGGGTGACGTGAGAGGCCATCCGCGCATCTCTAGCAGGCGTCATGGCTTGCCAGATCACTGGCACAGAACCTTGTTGCCACTCGACAAGGAACGCTACATTAGCAAATTAAACAAGAGTCCGATTGGAATGTTGTCCTGACTGGACAGAGGATCCAACACAACACAATGGCCCGAGGTTATCGGATTTAATCGTCTGGTAAGAGACACTATTACATTTTCTATAGATATGATCAATTAAACTTATCATAATATCAAAAAGCAAAAGCCATTCATTCATCAATGATGCTTAGAGAACACGTTTTAGTGAATTCCAAATACAGGAGACATCGACGCCATTACAGTTTGGAAACGCAACATGCAGCGATTTACACACAAAACAAGCCAAACCCGGCTATCCTCGTTTAAAAACCTACAGAAAACACAATTGTAAATCTGGAAATGAACACAGAGCTAAAGCAGTTTGTAAATCCTGCATGATATTAAATGGCGCACTTCGCCAAATGATAATGGTGTCGGTACGTGCCGTTCACAAAACAGTCTCTAAACTGTACTTCAAATTCACTATAAACATTATTGATGACTTAATGGCTGTTGGGTTTTGATATTATGGTAAGTTTAATTGATCATATCTTGTAAAAGTGTCTCTACCAGGCGATTAAACACTGTGCATATTATGTAAACATGTTTTGTAAGGAGCGAGACGAGAGGTAACCAGAAGACTCGCCCCAAAACACGCTCGCCCCCATTTTTCTCACCGTCTTGTATTCTTGTATTTGTTTTACAGAGGATAAGGTTTGAAATAAGTTCAGGGTTAGGCATAGTTTTACTGAGGTTCAATTTAGGAATAAGGTTATGTTTAGCAGTTTAGGCATAGTTTTACTGAGGTTACGCTTAGGAATACCAGATGAATACCGGCGGGTTTGCCCCGGGGCGACTGTGTTTTGGGGCGAGTGTTTTGGTATTCAGACGGAGCTGGAAAGAGGGAAACAGATCTCCGGTCTCAGTGGTGTTTGTGCTGAAACTTGACTAATGCAATAAGATATAAGGATAATCTGATAAACCACATGAACCCCAGTTTACGTATTCTGGGGGGAACATAAACCAAACATTGCCAATCTAGCTCACAGTTACAACTCGTCGCGTTCCGACGCGCTGTGAGCTCATAGATTGGCAATGTTTGGTCTTTTTAGTCACATATATCTTAATAATAAGTCAACTTTGCCGAGGGCGAGTGGACGATTGTGTTCCAGCTGTCCTTCTGATGGATTTTTCTTGGTTGACAATGTTTCTATCGTCCATAAAATAGCTCTGAAAGTGATCCAAACGATCATGTATGATGTAACTCTATGAGGCAGATCGTTCTGTTTTCCCACGAGCCAAAATCGAATGGGGCGTTCCTGGGCGTTCCCGTCTATCTCCGTGTGTATCTATAGAGGTATAATATAACTAGAGGGCGGATTGCCCCACCCCCAGCTATTCATTTCAATGAAAGTGCTCAGTGGCGTTTTGAAGCACCCGGAAGCCTGCCGGAAGTAGAATTCTGGAGACGTTTAGAGCGGCCATAGAGCGGCCATAGAGTTATGAGCATGCGCACAAACGAGAGATGGCATTTTAAGTGCATTCTCTGATTTGACCACCAGGCTTGGCCGCTTCACTGTTCTACCGTGGCTCTTGGGGCTCTGGGGGCTCGGCCTCGGGTTGTACAGGTAAGGTAAGCTCCCAGTACAACAGTAGAAGACTGTGGTTGTACTGGTCAGCTCCCAGTTCGTAGAAGACTGTGGTTGTACTTGTCAGCTCCCAGTTCGTAGAAGACTGTGGTTGTACTCGAATCCCGTGTGTGTGTGTGTGAGATTATCTGCTATTTTTGAATAGCTAACGTATACATTTTTTGTTTTGTTTTTTCCCTGTACATTAACGCCCTACTTGATCACACTACAGCAGGGGTCTTCAACGTTTTTCAGGCCAAGGACCCCCTAGCTGAGAGAGATGAAGCAGGGACACCACATATTGTATTCATGTTAAATGTGTGTTTTCAGACATTTAACCACTTAAACCCTCAATACTTTGTAAACTTGACCCTTGGCTCTGTACTTGGTCTGCTCTTTTTTTCCCTCTACACCAAACCTCTTTGCTGAAAATAACGCTCACTTGTGAGCTTGTAGATCAGCTATTTTCGGCCAATGTTCCTGATAGATATTTTCTTATTGCACATTAATTTCACAGAAGCAATACGAAGACATAGAGGCAGCCATTGTACAGTAATTCATTGAGCCCTTGAGGATGGTTTTGAATATCCGAGTGGTCCCAGGGCTCCAATAGGGTTGAGAAGCGCTGGGCCTAGAGGATGACAGCTCGTGTTCCTGTGCTTTCTGTGCTACTGTCACTCTCCATGAGTTCCACTGTCACTTCACCAGGCTTTTCTTATGTTTTTTTGTGATGTCGGACTCGTATAGCACCACGAGCTGCTGTGATTGGTCTATTTTTTGCGGTGACAGATGTACAGTACATGGACGCATACAGACCAACCCTCTGGCTGTAGACAGCTGGTACCCTTAACGAGCTCCATATACCTTGTATGCCTTTGTCAAAAGTGACAGAAAGTGTGTGTGTGCGTGTGTGTGTGTGTGTGTGTGTGTGTGTGTGTGTGTGTGTGTGTGTGTGTGTGTGTGTGTGTGTGTGTGTGTGTGTGTGTGTGTGTGTGTGTGTGTGTGTGTGTGTGTGTGTGTGTGTGTGTGTGTGAGTGAGTGAGAGACTACTGTATACTTGTGAGGACCAAATAGATATGCTATTTTTCCGCTTTAGACTTACGGTAAATGGCAACAAATCGATATGGCATTCAAAAAGTTTTCCTCACAAGTATAGTAATACAAACCTGTGTGTGTTATCTCTCCTGGCTAATAACGCTCTCTCCTCCCCTCTCCACCAGAAAACAACGCCTACAGCTTCGGACGAACCACGATAGCCAACCTCAAGTCTGGGTGAGTGCTGCCGTATAGCTTTGGTCTCTGTATCAGCTGAATGTGTGCACAAAATGAACGTAGGAGCACACTCACTGCATGTACTCATATACGGGCTATGAGTTCAACGGGAGGAGTAGGACAAAGGCGCTACGTCCTCCCGGTGGGGGCTCCTCACTGTCAGGTGAGCCAGTAGGGTGCAACAGCAGTGACAACACACGTGAATGTGTAGGGAGGGGATTCGGGAAAAAAGGGGGTAAAACAATAGGCTCGGGGGCACGGTGACGCAGTCGGTAGCGCTGTGGCCTCACAGCTAGAAGGTCCTGGGTTTGATTCCCGCCGGGGACGCTGTGGGCATTGGGGGCGTGTTCTCTCCTCGGCGTCATTAGCGCCCATACCCGAGGTGGGGTTGGTGAAAGGGCCTCTCTGTGTGGAGTTTGCATGTTCTCCCCGTGTCCCCTAGGGCAGGGGTTCCCAAAGTAGGGGTCGCGACCCCACTTGGGGTCGCGGGAGACTGACGTGGGGTCGCGAAATAATTTTGGGTCAAAAAAAAAAGAAAGAAAAAAAAAGTTTTTTTTTTTTTTTTTTTTTTTTACTTTAAATTCAACAGAATGGATGAAATACCATCTAAAATGATCACAAATGGTACATTTTACCATTTTAATACAATACAAATGCTTTTTTTATTTTAGTTTATGTGTATAAATGACCTCCAGGTTTTGGTGGGGTCGCGAGTCAATTTCCGTCTTATTTTGGGGTCGCGGGCTGAAAAGTTTGGGAACCCATGCCCTAGGGTAGGTACCCTCACAATAAACATGCCGTAATCCTGGTCTCTATACTGCCTCCCCCTGGTCAGCCGGGTGGGGGGAAAGGAACTGATTGGAATAACGTGTTCCTTCCACGCGCTACGTCCAACCGGGGAAGTGGTTGAAGTGGTTAAAGGAGTAGTTCACCCCAAAAATTACTTATTCTCTGTCAATTACTCACCTCATGAAGCATTGAATTCATGGATATTTTTTTGTTTTTGTCACATTCCTAAGGCAATAATTTGATTACCAGCGGAAAGATGCTAATGTATCCGGTAGGAGACTCAAAGTATACCGGAAATACACTCGGTCATCAAATTATTGGCTCAGGAATGCGTCAAAAACAAAAAAATCTCCATGAATTCAATGCTTCGTGGAGTGTGTAATTGATAGAAAATAAGTCATTTGTTGGGTGAACTATTCCTTTAACTCATTCACTGCCAGAGTAAATAAATAAATAAAGCCCAGACTGCCAGCGATTTGTACGATTTTCTTACCTTTTGAAGTAGTCACAGAATATTTATCTCCTGTATGATCGATCCCCTGATGGTTGCTAATCCCGTTCGCTTGTCATACGCCGTTGAAAATAGCATGTCTCGCCAAAAATACATGGTAAAACACAGGAGCCGAGATACAGAATATTTCCCAAATACTTTAACCAAGAAGTGAATGGAGCAGTAAATCTTTGCATCACGTTTTCTCCTAGTTCTGTGTGCGAAAGAAAAAAAAACATCCAAAAGTCATTTTAGTCGTACTTGGCAGTCTGGGCCTTTTGGAAAAAAAGTCGTCAAAGTAGTCCTATGGCAGTGAACGAGTGAAAGTAACAGAATATGTTGTTCATCCTCAGGACCAACCTGCTGTGGCTGCACACGGCGTTCGCCTTCATGTATCTGCTGCTGACCGTCTACAGCATGAGAAGACACACCTCCAAGATGCACTACAAGGAAGACGACCTGGTCAGGACTACATCTATTCACTGCTGTTGATGGGGAACCCAGATAGTTTCATTTAGTCTGGTGTTTTGAGGGTGACCCTCATTTATAATGATGCGGCCGATCTCACAAACAAATGAAATCAGCTAAAATGAGATAAATACAAACTTAAGAACAACAAATTAAATTGGTTAAAATTAGATTAGCACGGGATAAACAAATACAATCTGTTGAAATACAGAAAATCAATGAACAAATCGGTTAAAACAAATCAGTTAAATCAGTATCCAGCATAGGTGATTCTCCATCTATTTTCTGCATTAGTTTCTCTAATAAAGTTTGTGACTGTAACATAGTTATCGTTTCATAGCGTCCTAGACAACGCAGTAGCAGTATGTTTGTCAGCAATCTAGTTGTTCTTATAAATGAGAGAAAAGTAAAGAAGTCCTCCTTTCCTCACCACAAAAGTACAATTTCCGCCTAAACCAAAGCTAGGTGTAAAGGAATATATTTCAGCATTTCTTCAGGCAAATTACATTCTGGCTCGCAGGTGATGTAGGGCAGAAACCTGGTTCATACCTCAGCAAATCTGACACAGATAGGAGCGAGCATTATCAAGTTATGCGCTTATTTTGTCTAGCTTTCCTCTATTCGGACTGGCCTATATGTTTGTATTATATTATTCCCCCCCCCAGAGTTTGAAGTAGTTGTAACGAATAGCCCAAAAGACTAATACTGCCCAAAAATAAAAGTTCAGAGCATTCCATTTCATTAATGGGAGACACTGAACATAGAACATGTTTTGTTTTTTTCGATTATACTCCGGTAAGGGTACCTCAAAAACTGAGGGCCCCTCCGACTAATATTCTACACAGACACATTTTCTAGGGTAGTGGTTCTCAAAATGGGGCCTGAGGACCCCCAGGGGTCCTTCCAGGAGGTTCCAGGGGGTCCCCAAGCTAAATGATTGAGAGTTAAGAATCAAATGGACGGACCCTTATAGGTCTGTAACTCTGATCCTGTACAAATGGAACCAAATGGACCCTTACGGGTCCATTTGGTTCCATTAGTACACTCTCAGAGTTGGGATAGTTCACCCCCAAAATGACTTTTTTTCCTATCGATTAGTCACCCCATGGAGACTTGTATTCATGCATATTGTCTCCTTTGTGTCTCCTACCGGAACCGCTGCCTACCGGTCCGCTGGTCATCAAATTATTGGCTTAGGAATGCAACAAAAACAAATAAATATCCATGAATTCAAGTCTCCATGGGGAGACTAATAGATAGAAAAAAATATTCTTTTTGGGAGAACCATCCCTTTAAGTTTGAGGACCACTGTTACTGGGACTCCTAGGCTATAATTAAATGATACACCCTAAGGACAAATCATGCAATTTGTTTTGCTTTTATCCACCCAGTGATGGTAATAGGCTCTATGCACAGCAGCCATATTGGGAATGAATTGGGCCCCTTCCTTATTTCCTTTACAGGTGTTACCAATAATACTAATTAAGGCTCTGCCATCCAATATGGCTGCTGTGCATAAAGCCTATTTCACTAAGACCCCTGACTACTTATTCTCATTTTATGATAGGAAAGGAACCTCTTATCTCCATATTCTATCTTTTTGTGTTTTTTTTTCGTAAATTAATGCCCTACTTGATCATACTACAGCGTCACACAAATCTACCAAAAGTAGCAGATCCACAAGCTCAAAACACGTCACGTTGCGCCGCATTTCGAGCTTGTAGATCTGCTACTTTTGCTTCTTTTGAATTTGAATCCTGAAAAGGAACAGTTTTGTTACATATGAGGAGGTTTCCACCCGAGAGAGACGATATGTTTTAATGAATGCGTCATCATCCTCATCTGCTAGCATTCGCAGTAACCTCTTCTCTCCACCAGGTGAAACGCACGCTGTTCATCAACGGCATCTCCAAGTACGCCGAGGAGAGTCACATCAAGCAACACTTTGAGTGAGTCTGCAGCAAGCTGTAGCATCTGTGTCATTTTAGATTTCTTTGGCTATTGAAAAATAGCAGATCTTCAAGCTCGTAGCGTGGCACGAGTGCCACGCTACAAGCTTGTAGATCTGCTATTTTTGAGGATTTTGTTTTTGAAAATGTGTGCAAATCTTTGAATATATATATACACTTTTAACTCAAATCTTTGAATATATATATACACTTTTAACTCAAATCTTTGCCTTTTGCCTCTTTGGTCCCTGGAACAAAATATTTTGAGATGGGGGGTCTGTGGCTAAATACATACAATTTTGGGGTCCATGACATGAAAAAGTTTGAGAACCACTGATATATAGCAACATTCCTTTTTGTTTTTTTCTTAACTGTTACTTAAACTTGTCATTTGTAGAATCCCCAAAAGCAAAGATTTGAGTTTGAGTCAAATTCTAACGATTTTTTCCAAAAAAGAAAATATTTTGGCCATTTGAAAATAGCAGATCTACAAGCTCACAATGCGTCGCATCGCAGATCTTGTGTAGATCGGCTATTTTCAAAAGATCTTTTATTCATTTTGTACATTTGAAAACGTGTGAAATGGGACATTCTGCATAATTCTTACTTTCTACTTTTGGTACTTTAAGTACATTTTGATACCAACACTTTTTTCTCAAGTAAATGTTTAATTCCAGACTTCTACATGTAACAGAGTAGGTCTACATTTCAGTATTCATACTTTTACTCAAGTAAAACATTTGAGTACTTTCTCCACCACTGTGTGTTGGTAAAACAGATTGTGTTGTTGTTGGTGATAAAAGGATGGGTTTGTTGTGTTTGTACAGACAGGCGTATGAGAACTGCATCGTCCTGGAGGCCAGGGTCTGCTACAACGTGGCCAAGCTCATGTCCCTCAACTCAGAGAGGTAAGACCCTGACCTTCTTTTCCTTGGAGGCCCCCCTGTTACATCTGACTAAAAGCTGAGACCCCCACACGCTGACAACCAGTGATTTTGTGCAACATGTTATCAGTGGTGGAAAGTAACTAAGTACATGTACTCAAGTACTGTACTTAAGTACAATTTTTAGGTACTTCCTATTTCCTATTTTCAATACTTTTACTTCTACTCCACTACATCTCAGAGGCAAATATTGTACTTTTACTCCACTACAATTATTTTAAAACTTTAGTTACTTTGTAGATTTAGATTATTATTAGAAAACATACATTAACCACCCTCTGCCCTATTTAAACGATGGCTATTTGAAAATAGCAGATCTATAAGCTCACAACGCTTCGCATTTCGACGCGATGTGACTTTTGGTTTACTTGAAGTATATTTTGATGCCAATACTTTTGTACTTTTACTAAGGTACATTTTGATTACCGGATTTTTCCTTGTAACGGAGTGTTTCTGCATTTCAGTATTGATACTTTTACTTAAGTAATGCCTAATGGAGTACTTTTGGAGTACTTTTTCCACCACTGCATACACATACTTAATGTGTACATGGTGTGTGTCTACAGGAAGAAGACAGAGCGCAGTAAGAAGTTCTTCACAGACCTGATGGCCAAGGAACACATGCCCACCATGATAAACCCCAAACCATGTGGTCACCTGTGCTGCTGTGCTATAACAGGATGTGAAGAGGTACTGATACCCACTGGTGTAAAGTAACTAAGTACATTTACGTAACTACTGTACTTTGTACAATTTTAGGTACTATTACTTTACTGGAGTATTTTACATTTTCAATACTTTTACTTCTACTTCATTACATCTCAGACAGTTGATTCGGACAAGAACAAAACCAAAACCAGTACTGTTTGTTCTTATTTTTATGTAAATGTCAATTTCCTGTTGATTTGACTATTTGAAGATCCTGATCTGCGGATCCAGTCCAGGTTTTCTTCCTAATAAAAATAACGAAATCAACAGGAAGTTAACATTTGTATTAAAAAAACAAACAGTACTGGGTTTGGTGATGTTCTATATTGTCCGAATCAACTTTCTTTACGTTCGTTTACATGCTAAAAGAGTGACTTTGAGAGCTGTTTAACCGTACAATGTAAGTCAATGAGGAGTATATTTAGAATGATCAATTTCTAATCAATGCAGCAATTATTTTAGATTTCTTGTCCACATCATGGCAAGGTAACTACACAACCCAAACCTCTTCCAAAGTGGTCTTGCCCTTTTTAAGTAACATGTGAGGGGTCAAATAGGGGTTTTTCATGATTGTGAATCATTGCAAACATTTTGCTTTGCACTGAAAACGCTCCATGGCGGGAAAAAAACGTCCATGCACACTTTCAACCCATTTTTTGTGTGAAAGTGTTTATTGCTGGGTGCACGTAAATTAAAAAGTAGCTTTATTAATTTCTTACTACTACGTATACTACGAGATACTGCTCCACATTGTAAAATGCCTTGGAGTCAAGGTCGCCTGGAGCAGTGGTTCCCAAACTTTTCACAACACATCGCTTCGCACCGCGTTGTGAGCTTGAAGATCTGAAATTTTAACTACATTTTAAACTTTTTTTACATTTATTTATGGAAATAATTAGATTTTTTCATTTTATTTTTGAAATACTTTTGAAACATTTTGGAATAGTTTCTAATTGGTGAAAAGTTGTGATTTTTTTGTTTGTCTTTTTAAAATATTTTGAAATAATATTATATATTTTTTCAAATGTAGGAAACAAATAAAAGGGGATATTTACCCATAAGAATTGGTCCGCGACCCAAAGATGGGTCCCAACCCACTGTTTGGGAAACAGTGGCCTGGAGGGGTCTGGTTACCCGGATGGTTACCCCCCAGTACGGAGGGGGGAGTGGAGGAGTGGAGCTGTGTTTCCAGCCATTAATGTGTGGATGTGTTGTTCATGTGTTGTCCTGTAGGAGGAGGCAGTGAGCTACTACACCAAGAGGGAAGCCAAGCTGAAGGAAGAGTACAGGAAGGAGAAGGAGAAGGTCAACACCAAACCTCTGGGAATGGCCTTCGTCACGTTCCAGAACGAAGCCATGACTGCAATGTGAGACCGCCCTCTGTGTGTGTGTGTGTGTGTGTGTGTGTGTGTATTGGATCGTTTTCTGTAATATTTGAACCCATTAAGACCGGGAACGCATCTGTGTCATTTTAGATTTCTTTGACTATTCAAAAAATAGCAGATCTACAAGCTCATGGCGTGGCACCGAGTGCCGCGCCATGAGCTAGTAGATCTGCTATTTTTGAAAAATCTTGAACATTTGTGCAAATCTTGATTTGAATATATATATATATTTTTTTGTAACTCAAATCTTTGCTTTTGAGCTTGCTATCACTATTTCTGAACATTTCAGAAAATGTACTTTGTAATTTGTACTTTTAAATACTTTAGTATTTACTTGAGTTATATACTTTGTCCACCACTGTTAAAAAGGTGCTATCACAGTCATGTTATGCTAATGTCCCCCTGCGTGTGTGTCTGTCTGTCTGTCTGTCCTCCAGCATCCTGAAGGACTTCAACGCGTGTCAGGTCCAGGGCTGTCACTGTCGCCAGGAGCCCAGGTCGTCTCACTTCAGCGAGTCTCTGCACGTTTACAACTGGACCGTCACCTACGCCCCCGACCCGCAGAACGTACGATGGTAAGAGTCCAAGCACCCCAAAACCTAATTTTTATTTTCTTATGACGGAGGGTAACCTGGAATCCAGACGGAGGCACTCGTTCAGCGTTTGTTTGTTTTTTTACTTTGCTTCTCCGTTTATCATCTTGAGCTGAATTATCATCTTGAGCTGAATTTCCAAACTTCACCAGTTACGTAAGTGACTCGAATTTGACATTGGAAGGCTCTGTCCCGCCCCTGCCCCACAGACAGACCAATAGGCTCTATTCACATTAGCCATATTATGAAGACATTCACAGGTGTTACCAATGATACTAATGAAGGCTCTGCTCCATTCTGGTCAAACAGAGTCAGGTCAGGGTGCTGATAATGTGCATGTTGGCTCACTGGAAACACTCTGCTACACCAGTGGGTCTACAGTTGGAGTCATGGGCTTCCAAATGGCCCCTTACAGGTGTGTAACTCTGAGAGTGTACAAATGGAACCAAATGGACCCGTAAGGGTCCATTTGGTTCCATTTGAACACTCTCAGAGTTATGGGGGTCGTGGAAACCACCGTGCTACACTAAATGGAACAGAGCCTTCATTAGTATCATTGGTAACACCTGTGAAGGAAGTGATAATACGGCTGCTGTGCATAGAGCCTATCGGAAGCTGTGGCTCCTGGGTGCCCGTCCCGCCCGTTAGAAATAGCATGAATTCCAGACTGAGAAGCGAATTCCAGACTGAGAAGCCGAACGGAGCGAATCAGTCTGGATTCCAGGCTAGACGGAAGGAGCATTCTTCCCAAGAATTGATTCCCAGGGCATTAGGCTACCGGTATACGGGGAACCCTGCTTCCCGGGATTAAACCCTAGTGCAGCCATTCCCAACCTGGGCAAGTGTGTGCGTGTGTGTGCCTGTGAGCACACAGCAGTACAGTAAGTGCAGCTGGCGGTGAGAACAGAGGAAGCTGTGGGTTTTTCATTGCGATCTCATTAGACCAGCCTCTTTCATTTTAAATCAATAGGGTTGTTGATGGTTCCTCCAGGGGCACTTTGTTACCGTACTCTGTATTAAATCATCCTTTAATATGCATCCTGGGACGACTATCTCCTTATCAGATATAGACCTTCAGAAAGCCACTCAATACGCTGGAGAAATAGTTTGTAATGAAGCAACAAGCCACAAGATTCTGTGTTTTACCCCCAGTGACCCTCTAGCGCAGTGGTTCTCAAACTTTTTCATGCCAAGGGACCCCCAAAAGGATATGTATTTGGCCGCGCGGACCCCCACCTGAAAATATTTTGTTCCAGGGACCCCCCCAGAAGCAAAGATTTGAGTTACAATTGTTCATTTTAAAAATATATATATTCAAAGGTTTGCACACATTTTCACGATTTTTCAAAAATAGCAGACCATAGCAGACCATACAAGCTCATAGCGCGGCACTCGGTGCCACGCTATGAGCTTGTAGATCTGCTATTTTTTGTGTAGCCAAAGTATAAAAGGTTAAAGTGGTTAAAATAAGTGTGACGCTATATATATATATTTTTTTTTTTGGGGGGCTTTTTATACCTTTATTTAGAGAGGGACAGGGAAAGTAGGCTGACAGGAAATGGGGATAGAGATGGGGGGTGACATGCAGCAAAGGTCGTCGGGAACGGGAGTCGAACCCGCGACACGCTGTCAGGCTGGCATTGCAGCCTAGGGTGCCTGGACCGTCACGCTACGGCCCAGGCCAGTGTGACGCTATATTAACACATTTGGCTGGGTACTCCCTGGAACCCCCCCCCCAAGGACCCCTGGGGGTCCCCGGACCCCACTTTGAGAACCAATGCTCTAGCAGTTGTAAAACCGTGATTACCCACAGCCTTGTGTGTGTGTGGGGGGGGCACATGGAGTCAAACGGCTGACTCCACCCTGTCAGCCGTTTGACTCTGCACTTTGACTGCTGAGTCGGCTTCTGTTCAACGCAATAAAACACACACATATGTGTGTGTGTGTGTGTGTGTGTGTGTGTGTGTGTGTGTGTGTGTGTGTGCATGTGTTCTAAATACTGTAATTGATTAAAGAGCTTGTTTAGTCTCGTGGTTAGTTTTGGAATTGAACCTCTCTGCACCTCTCTGAGTGGTTCTCCTCCGGGGGACATGAACTTTGACCTGTGTGTGTGTGTGTGTGTGTGTGTGTGTGTGTGTGTGTGTGTGTGTGTGTGTGCGTGCGTGCGTGCGTGCGTTCATTTGTGCGTGTGTGTGTGTGTGTGTGTGTGTGTGTGTGTGTGCGTGCGTGCGTTCATTTGTGTGTGTGTGTGTGTGTGTGTGTGTGTGTGTGTGCGTGCGTGCTTGTATTACTATACTTGTGAGGGTCAAATGTCCCAACAAGTATAGTAGAATTTGAGAAACAGACATCGTGAGGACAATTTTCCTCATAACAGAAATGGTTGTTTTCTGGTCAAAGGCATATAATTAGGTTCAGGTTGAGGTTAGGGTCAGGGTCAGACATTTAGAGGTCAGGTTTAGCCGTTAGGCTTGGAGTAATCTCTCAAGAACAGATTCTGCGCTGCGTTTGAATCTGTCGGTAGCCGCGTTGACAACCCGTGCGCATTGGTTACAAGTGGGCGGGCTATCAGATCAGGAAGCAGGCCGCGCTTTACCCAATCAAATGTAGTGGGCGGGATTTACGTGCGTGCCATTCCTTCCCCACTAGAAACAAACCGAAACTCATTTAACATTAGCGTCCTCGAAGCCGACAAGACCACGTAAAGTTAGTAACATTTGAACTTACTCTTTCATCATAGAAACAAGTGGGCTTATAACCAAAACGATCCATGTTCTCTGGGAGAAGTGGTGTTAGTGTTCCGTGTAGAAATATTGTTAGTGGGAATGAAAACATAGTCGCACCACCGGAAGTGAAAGGCTGAAGGCAGACCAAAACCCCGGTTTCCTTGCGCACGGGTGCTACGTCGACTTCCTCCCAGAGACAACTGAGATAGTAAAAAACAGCAGTGGGCGCTGTTTTTCCTTTTCATTTGGCGATGGGTTCCCAGATTGGGCTTGGAGTTATGTTTGATTTATACTTGGTCGTGCACATCGAAAATGACCCGTCTACAAGCCTGTAAATGGTATTCATAAAATTGCTGTGTTCAAAAGTTCATTTCCCCTGTATAATAATAATACAAACGTGTGTGTGGTTTGTTTCCCCAGGGAGCACCTGTCTCTGGGAGGCATCTCGTGGTGGATCCGTTGCTTCATCATCAACGTCATCCTCTTCCTCCTGCTGTTCTTCCTCACCACGCCGGCCATCATCATCTCCACCATGGATAAGTTCAACGTCACCAAGCCTGTGGAGTACCTCAACGTAAGAGACCACCTACCGTACCGCCACGCCCCCACATCACGTCTTAAAAGACCACTTCATGCAGTTTCAACCATAACTTCATATAATCGGTCCTTTCTCGCGTAGTCTGCGACGCGTTTTGAGCTTGTAGATCTGCTATTTTTGCTATTTTTGAATTGGAATTCAGATATTTTTTGGGCTGTTTTTGAATTGGAATCCTGAAAAACAACATTTTAATTTAAGTTCAAATGCATTTAGTTATTGTAATTGTGGGAGGCGACGGTCTGGCTTGCGAGCACGTTATGAGCTTGTAGTTCTGACGTTGTCGGCGCACTACACCATCGCATGACGGAGCATACATGAAAGTTGAGACCTGGAACGCATCTGTGTCACTTTAGATGTCTTTGGCTATTCATAAATAGCAGATCTACAAGCTCATAGCGCGGCACCGAGTGCCGCGCTATGAGCTTGTAGATCTGCTATTTTTGAAAAATCTTGATTTTTTTTTTTTTTTATTTAAAAAAAAAAACTGTCTTTTAGAAAACATTTTTTAAGAATCGCCTCAGGTTTTAATGGGTTAAAGATGGCACCATTTCTGTCTACTCACTCTGTCTCAGAGGGAGGGCTGTGGGACATTTCAGAAACCTGCATATTGGCACCGGTCGTTGTCAGTCATTCCTTCGTATATTTCAATAATTATGCTTTAGAAGTAAAAGTACTGAAAACTGGAAAAACTCTTGAGTAAATGTACTTACTTACTTTACCCCAACTGATACAAACCTGTGTGTGTGTGTTTGTGTCCTTCAGAACCCCATCGTGACCCAGTTCTTCCCCACACTGTTGCTGTGGGCCTTCTCAGCTCTGTTGCCCACCATTGTGTACTACTCTGCTTTCTTTGAAGCCCACTGGACCAGGTATGTAGGTCTGCCTCTCACACATCTCCATGTCCTGAAGACCCTCCCTTCTGGCATAACCACTACATTGGGAGTACAACATTAGTAAAAGAAAAAAGAATTCTACTAAATAATGCGTTGCAGTGGTGTAAAAAGTACTCAAATGTTTTACTTAAGTAAAAGTATCAATACTGCAATGTAGAAATACTCTGTTACAAGTAAAAGTCCGGAATTTAAAATGGTACAAAAGTGTTGGTATCAAAATGTTCTTAAAGTACCAAAAGTAAAAGTACTAAAATGTTTGAAAATAGCAGATCTACAGGCTCACAGCGCGTCGCGATGCGACGCGTTGTGAGCCTGTAGATCTGCTATTTTCAAACATTTTATGTATAAAATAGGGCTAAAGTGGTTAATGTATGTTTTATAATATAATAATTTACATCTGCAAAGTAACTAGTAACTAAAATTTTCAAATAATTGTAGTGGAGTAAAAGTACAATATTTGCCTCTGAGGTGTAGTGGAGTAAAGTGGAGTACTTAAGTACATGTACTTAAGCACAGTACTTGAGTACATGTACTTAGTTACTTTACACCACTGATGATTTGTAGTATGGAAATCTAATCAATGGAATAGGAGGGGAGCAATTGTTACATTTACAAGGTCCTGTGTAAATGGTTGAAATTAAATCACAAATCATCTGGCTTTGACCTTGAACTGACCTTACTATGTACCGTGTGTGTGTGTGTGTGTGTGTGTGTGTGTGTGTGTGTGTGTGTGTGTGTGTGTGTGTGTGTGTGTGTGTGTGTGTGTGTGTGTGTGTGTGTGTGTGTGTGTGTTCACGTGGCAGGTCGGGGGAGAACAGGACAACCATGCATAAATGTTACACCTTCCTAATCTTCATGGTGTTGCTGCTGCCCTCTCTTGGCCTCAGCAGGTACTGTATGACACTCAGATAATGAACCTCTTCCGTTCTCAGTCTACTTTTTGCTTCTCTCTTCACCTTTTTAGGATCACAGGAATGTTGTCTGTCAACTACATCTCTGAACCTTGTGCTCGCTTACTTTCGGCTCATTGTAAAGTTGATGAGCTAGGAATTAAAACAGCTTTTAAAGCTACAATTAATTAGTTTGATGTCCTCTCTCTCTCTCTCTCTCTGTCTGTCTCTCACACACACTCACTCACTCACTCACTCACTCACTCACTCACTCACTCACTCACACACACACTCACACACACACACACACACACACACACACACACACACACACACACACACACACACACACACACACACACACACACACACACACACACACACACACACACACACACACACACACACACACACACACACTAGGGCATTAACAGAATAATCGAATATTCGACTATCAAACCGACTATTCGACTATCAAACCACTATTCGATTATTCTATAAAAAAAAAAAAAAGCTGTGCGCTCTGGTGTGACGTCAACTCGCATTCCTTGAGTCGAGTCATCAATGCAAAAAAAAAATGAAGAAAAAAAAAATCTTTAAATTATTTTATTTTTTATAATCAAATCGATTAATCGAATATTCAAATACTTATAGGTCGAATGCTAAAAATCACTATTCGTGAATGCCCTAACACACACACACACACACACACACACGATGCCGGCACTTACAATACAGATGGCAGTGCATCTAATGTAGAATGTCACACTCAGAAATAAAACCATTTTCTTGTTTTTACCCTTCCATCGGTCAGCCTTCATCTGTGTGTCAAAACTGGAAGAATAAAAACAAGGAAACGTTTTTTTTTATTTCTGAATGTGACCCTCTTCAGTTTTTTATTGTTGAACGGTTTACCATGACAATGCAACAGAAGTGGTTTCTGAGAGATACAGATGTAAACGTGATTTCAGAGGAATACAGATACGTGAACGTGACTTCACCTGTGATGATGTAATGACGTTGGAATGTGTGTTTCTCTCTCTACAGTCTGGATGTGTTTTTCCGTTGGCTGTTTGACAAGAAGTTCCTGGCTCACGCCACCGTCAGATTTGAGTACGTTTTTTCCATTCACCGTTGAGACAAACTGATATCTGAACTCTGCTCCCGAGATTGACAGCGTAGAAATCAAACTCATCTTGAACCCGATCATTGCAAATACTTGAGTCCAAATCAGTTATCATTCATCATTTTTATAATAGTCATAATAATAATACTTATTATTAATATCTATTTTTAAGACACCTTGTTACTCACAATGCGTCGCATAGCGATGCATTGTGAGCTTGTAGATCGGCTATTTTCAAATGGCCGAAATGTATATAGGGCAAAATAAGTGTAGAGTAAGTACACTTATTTTGCAGACTCTGATGTGTGTCTTTATGCATTTACAGGTGTGTGTTCCTGCCGGACAACGGGGCGTTCTTCGTGAACTACGTCATCGCCTCGGCATTCATCGGGAACGCCATGGATCTGCTGAGGATCCCCGGGCTCCTCATGTACATGATCAGACTGTGTCTGGCCCGCTCTGCGGCCGAGAGACGCAACGTCAAGCGGGTACGTGCTGGACCAGTGCTCCATGCATGGAGACTTCACTGGAGGACAGTAGTGTAAAGTGCATTTACTCAAGTACTGTACTTAGTACAATTTTGACTTTACTTGAGTATTTCAAATTTTCAATACTTTTACTTCTACTCCCCTACATATCAGAGTACCCAAGTTTTTCACATCGGTCTGTTATAGCGCCACCAGGAGGCCGATTTTGGCAAAACAAATGTTTGGATATTACTCCTACAAATACTTACATCACACAAATCGGCACACAATATCTCTATAGTCATGTGATCAAGACAGATTTGTCGGATTTTCCATATTCCATCCTGATTGGCTAAGAATGGCTTCCAAAGTTTGCAGGAGTGTCCCGTTTTGTACAAAATGCCTCAGATCATGAACGCAGCGTCCGATTTCCGCGAAACTTTGTACGCACATCCCCACTAGGCCAAGGAAGAAATGACACCCAACAGGGTAGAACATTCTTACTATCTGGAGGCTTTCTGTGTAAAGTGCGCATTAGGGGGAGTGTTGTGCACAGTGTACTGCACTTCTCTTTCTGATCTGGGGTTGGAGGCTGGTTGTGTTTCTGTTTTTACTTGTTTGTATATAAGTCAGGCATCTAGTTGAGTTTTTAAATCAAATCTCTCTCTCTCTCTCTCTCTCTCTCTCTCTCTCTCTCTCTCTCTGTGCAGCACCAGGCCTATGAGTTTCAGTTCGGCGCAGCGTACGCCTGGATGATGAATGTGTTCACGGTGGTCATGGCCTACAGCATCACCTGTCCCATCATCGTACCCTTTGGTGAGTCCACCCTGCTCTGTCTGGTTTTTGTATTACTATACTTGTGAGGGCATCAACATTTTAGGACAGCCATTATATGAATGCCACATTTTTTTTTATATATATCATTTTTTTCAAAAGTAGTGAAAGTAGCAGATCTATCTCGCCATTTTCACTATTTGAAATCGTTTTTAAAATAAGAATACATATGGAACGATTATGGAACGTACTCATGTCCTCACGGGTAATACAAATGGTTTCTCAAGCACCTGGTGGATCGGTACAACATGTCCTATGTAGGCCTGTCACAATTATTACATAATCGTCGAATCGCGATAATTACGCAATCGTCTAATTGCGCGTCACAAAGTGACTCGTTGTAAGCTTGCAGATCTGTTTTATTTTTTACATGTATGAAAATGACTAAATGTGTAAAAAGTATAATATATTTCAGTGATATATATCTGCCCTGTGCAACTTTTCATTACACCGCCTAAAAGGCTTCATATGTTCCTATAATGTTCAATGCCAAACACACAATTAAATCGTTAATCGCAATTATTTGAGTGACAATTAATCGTCGTTGTTAAATTTGTAATAGGCTCTATGCACAGCAGCCATATTGGAAAGAAATTGGGCCTCTTCTTACTTCCTTCACAGGTGTTACCAATGATGCTAATGAAGGCTCTGTTCCATTCTGGTCAGGGTGCTTATATCGTGCATGTTGGCTCACTAGAAACACTCCATTTTGGTTCCCAAATGGCCCCTTATGGTGGGTGTGTAACTCTGAGAGTGTACAAATGGAACCAAATGGACCCGCAAGGGTCCATTTGGTTCCATTTGCACACTCTCAGAGTTATGGGGGTCCTTGAAAATAAGACGACCACTATGCCACACTAAATGGAACAGAGCCTTAATTAGTATCATTGGTAACACCTGTGAAGGAAGTAAGGAAGGGGCCCAATTCATTCCCAATATGGCTGCTGTGCATAGAGCCTATCGGGACAGCTTAGTACGGTGTCCTCACATGTATAGTAATAAAACGTGAGTGTGTGTGTGTGTGTGTGTGTGTGTGTGTGTGTTCGTGTGTGTTCCTGTGTGCCTGTCAGGTCTGATGTACATGCTGCTCAAGCACCTGGTGGATCGCTACAACATGTACTACGCCTACCTGCCCTCCAAGCTGGACAAGAAGATCCACTCGTCCGCCGTGACGCAGGTGGTGGCCGCCCCCATCCTCTGCCTCTTCTGGCTGCTGTTCTTCTCCACCGTGCGCACGGGTACGTTCCTGTCAAACCCTCGCATCACCAGGCCTTCCCTCCAGTGTTGAGCACATTTTGATTTAGTTTAGTCATATTTTAGTCACCTGAAAAGTGTTTGTCTAGTTTTACTCGACTAAATATCATAAGATTATAGTCAAGTAAATGTACAGTTGATTTAGTCGACTAAAATATATGTTGGCAGCAGTGGCGTGCACAGACATTTTGAGGGGCAGGTGCTCAAGTAAATTATACTTTTTTTTGTTTACTTGGTCTGCTCTTTTTTCCCTCTACACCTATACCTCTTTGCCAAAAATAGCGGATCTACAAGCCCACACAGGCGTTGTGGGCTTGTAGATCTGCTATTTTTGGCTAAAGTTCTCCTCAGAAAAGGGATGCTAGGTTTCGAGTGGTTATGGTAAAAAGAAAAATCATATTACATAAAGATTTGGCGGACCCCCTGTAGTAACTCTGAGGACCCCCTAGGGGTCCCGGACCCCCTGTTGAAGACCCCTGCTGTAAACTGGGAAAAAAGGGCACTTCTGGTCAAGAGGGCAAAGGGCAGGTGCTCTAGCACCACCTAGAGTCTGTCTGTGCACGTCCCTGGTCGGCGGTGCCTTGATGGCGTCGTAATGGCTGATTTTTTTTTTTGGGTTGCATGCTGAAAATAGCCGATCTACACGTTGTGAGCGTTGTTCCAAGCGGGCTCCAAGGGTAAAACAGTTAGAAACCAGTGGCCCACTGCTGCTGCCTGCTTGTTTTAGGTTTGACCAATCAGGCGTCTCACTGCTACTTCCTGTGTGTTGTAGGTTTCGTGACGCCCACGTCGATGTTCACGCTGGTGGTTCTGATCGTCACCATCGTGGTGTGTCTGTCTCACGTCTGCTTTGGACACTTCAAGTACCTCAGCGCTCACAACTACAAGGTATACATGAATGAGTGACTTTATGAATCTAAACATTAAGATAATTCATTAATTAATTAATTTGATTTGTTTATTAATGAATGAATGAATTTATGAATGAATGTATTAAAGAATGTATGTATGAATGAATTTATGTATGAATGAACTTATGAATGTATGTATGTATCCATTAATGAAGATATGAATTAATGAAGATGTTAATGAATGAGTGAGTGAATGTAAACGTCTGTTCTCTGTCTCAGATTGACACTAAGGACAGTGATGTGGAGGCAGTACAGAATGGCCGACCGGCTCGTCCCACCTCCTCTCCCTCAAACAAAGTACTGGTATGTATAGACGCCTGGGAGTCTCCTCAGGTCCTGGAAAATGTTTTCAAATGTCTTGAAGTCTATGATTTGTACTGATATGTTCAGTATATGAGAGTGCTCAAAGACCAAGCATTTCATGGCTGGCAAACAACTGCTAGCATGCCGTAATATTACTGTCCATTTCACAGATACAAATTTACAAATCTATTATAACATTTTACACAGACCCCAGACCTCCATAATAGACCAGTTGTTAAATATCTTCAAAATGATTCAAAACTGGTCAAAGAATTTCATTATTTTCCCAAATGTTTTGAAAATGGCAGTTTGTGGGCTTGTAGACCTGCTGTTTTCAGTGTGAAATCGTGCTAAAGTGTTCAAAACATTTTTGAACACGTTTTTTTTTACCCGTCTTTAAAAGTGCCCTCTCCAGACCATTAATGTAGCAGCTACTAATTTGAAAGAAGTGCAAAAAAAACCTTTCCATGCCGTACCTGAACGCAGCATTCAAGAGAATTGCCTTTTCCAAACTCTCCTGAACTTGAATGCGGCATTGAAAGTTGAAAGAATTGCATCCCCAGTATTGGCTGGAATCTTGATTATACTGTCGAGTGCGGCGTCACGCACCGAAAAATCCGAAGCTCACAACGTGTCGCAGTGTGACGCGTTGTGAGCTTGGAGATCGTCTGTTTTCGATATTTTCACCAAAAGTGCCCTTTTTAGACATTTTAAAAAAACATTCTCCGCACAAACCTGCCTGGACCGCACTTTGAGCACCACTGATTCAAAGTACTGTGATTGTGATCGTCCGTTCTTCCTCCTTCTCCTCCTTCCCCTTACAGCCTCAGCAGCAGCAGAGCTACATCGCCCAGGTCCTCCAGGACCCCAGCTCCGACGAGCCAGGGGGGGGCGGCAGCGGGAGCGGGGGCAGCGGCGGCGGCGGGGGCGGCGGCGGCGGAGCGGGGAGCAGCGAGGAGGACCGCGGCTCCTCCCAGGACGAGGAGATGCTCAACGGGGGGAACAGCCTGAACGAGGGCGACTTCCAGTCGGGCGAGGAGAGCCTGATCGCCAACGAAGTGCACCAGAGCAACAGAAACTGAGGGAGGGGAGAGGAGGAGAGAGGAGAGATTGAGATGTTCGACATGGAGGAGAGGGGGGGGTCCGCGCTCGTTGCGGATTTAACGTCGTCTGCACGAACGTCGCCATCTTAAAACGCCCGACTTATACACAGAGACGCACGCACGCACGCACACCCCCCAGTGAGCCACAGTCGGCTATTAGACCTCCGTCTAAAACCGGGTTTTAACCATAGAGTTATAAAATATCTAGAGGGTTGGATTGCCCCGCCCCCCCAGCTATTCATTTCAATGAAATTGCTCAGTGGCGTTTTAGAAGCACCCGGAAGTAAGAAACATTGGTTCCATATTGGGTTCCATTCCATTGGTTCCGTGGGTCGTGGTGACGCGGTCGTGAGCTGGCGCGCAAACGGCGGATGCGCGCGCAAAATGCGGAAGTGTTGCAATATCAGATTTATACCACCAGGCTTGGCCCGGCTTCACTGTTCTACCGTGGGTTCTGTCTGGGGGCTTGGTTATAACTGCTCTAAAAGTGAAAGTTTTTTTTAGGCTTAGCCTAGACGTTAATTAGCTTTTTTTTAAGCGTCTATATATAGACGTCTATATTATAGACGTCATTTCAACGGCTATAATATAGAACTGATAACTGATAATCAACGTCTAGGCTAAGAGTAGACGTTGAAAAAACGTTCACTTTTAGATCAGTTATGACCCGGTTTTAGCCTAGCCGTCGGACGTATTTTAGACGTCTAATAGCCCGAAACATGCTCAGTGGGACATGCCGTATACACACACAAACTCATGTAAACTAAAGTCCGATTCATTCTTCGTCGCACGACGACGTCACGTGCCGAAACTAGCAGACTGGCAAGCTCATGTCGCGTTTGTTGTGTGTAAATGTGCTATTTTTGGCGCGCGTCATTGATGCGCGACAGAGCATAAATTGGCCTTAAGACTACTTCATGCTAGGCACTCACGTTCACACACACACACACACACACACACACACACACACACACACACACACACACACACACACACACACACACACACACACACACACGCATGCACGCACGCATGCACGCACACATGCCACACAACACACACATAAATTCATGTAAACTAAAGCCTGCCTGACAGAGCATAAATTGGGCTTAAGACTGCCTCATGCATACAGGCACTCGCATGCTCACGCTCGCACACACACACACACACACACACACACCTGCAACGAGCCAGGGGCTTTGGGTGGTAACAGAAGAAGCGTGCCCGGGTCGAGTGTTTCGTTGCGTCCCGTTTCGTCCGTTCTCAGCGGCTGACTTCACAGCGGATGTTCCTCAGTGGGTCAAACAGCTGCTACCGGCTGGCAAAACCTGTCTCCCCCCTCTCTCCTGCCCTGGGTTTCCTCTCACTCTCTCTCTCTCCACACTCTCCTATCTAAAGTAAAGCATAAAATGCCAAAAAAACTAAAAAGAATCTTTAAAGAAAAGGGAATTATAGTCTCTCTCCCCATTGCTTTGAAGACTTTCTGTCCAATGGAAGCCAAGGTTTTGGCGGGGAGACGGATACCAATGGGCTCAAACATGCTTCATCATCTCATGTAAAAAAAACATCACCCAGATTTGGCCATTGCATCACACATCCCTGCGCATTTTACAGATAACGAGTGCAAGCGTGGAGAACCGCGACGTTTTCCACCTTTTTGAACGATATTGGTCATTCCACAAACTGAAATGGTCACAGTCGACAGCCAATGAACATTGCTAATTTCCCCCCTCCTAGTTTGGGTCATAATGATCCGCCTCGGCAGCACATCTCTTACCCGATAGGACACGACAGCTGTCAGTCTTTTATCGCCCCGCCCTCGTGCCCTGCTTTTGGATTGCGTCCCTCTTCAAGCCCCCCCTCCCCGTTTCAAGTGGACTGCTCCTTTGAGCTGAAACCATCCCAGGCTGACGTTCAAGAGGCTCTTACTTTGTTGTTTTCTTTTCACCTCTGTTACCTTAAAACACCTGAAAAAAGGGAAACTGGATTTTGTTTTGTGTGTGTGGGACTATGTTTAGTTTAGCAATCAAAAAAGCAACAGCAACAACAACTCTTAATACCCAACTCAACGTTAGTTCTGTACATTGAGCTTCTGTAGATCCAGGAGGATCAGTGGACCCACCAGGACTCTTGTTTGTGTGTCTGTTTGTGTCTCTTCAGTGTCCGCTGTATGTGTGCGTGTCTAAGTACCTTATTGTACAAACAAGCTTCAGACGTGATCACGTGACAGAAAGCAGCAGCAGGTCGCATCCTGGTCGTAACTTTCCTCTTCAATCCGTCTGGACCACATTCAGTCTCGGTCCGAGAGACTTAACTTCTACTAAAATACCCACGCCCAATGATCAAGTTTTAAGCTTTTTGCCCCACATCTCTAATGTAGGGTTTTTTTTTTTTTAATATATTGTGTGACTGCCGTGTCGCTCGGTCCCCCCAAAAGGATTTGTTTGAACGTTCTAATTGGTTTCCAGAAGACAGGTGGAACAGCAGTGACTTGTCTGTCCAAGCGCGAGGTTGTTGCGCAAAATGACCTTCGCTGGTACTTGAAGCACTTGCGTTGGTTCACAATGGCTGTTGTGGTACCGAAGGAGGACGAGGGTCTTCGGCAAAGAATCTACTGCTGCGACGCCGGATGGGGGTCTTCGGAAAAGCGTCTACTGCTGCGATGTAGGAAGATGGGAGAGGCGAGAAGCTGCCACTGGTTTCGCGGTGCCTGTAGTTATGAAGAGAGGAAGGCAGAAGAAGAGAGAATCCAGATACTGGGAAGTAGTGGAGGGAGAGACACTGTGATGAAGTATCTGACATTGCCTCAAAGTGTGACCCTTCAATGGAATTAACAGAAACGTTAAGCTTTATGTATGTACTCCTTAACTGGCTTTCTCTTTTTTTTATGAGCTTCCCCACTAAGACGGTAGCCGGTCATGTAAATGTAATGGTTCCCACGTTGAAGAAAGTCTGACTTTTGAATCTCTTTGTTGCCTTTAAGCCTCCTTTGCATGTATACGCTGTCAATGGCGGCACCAGTACGTACTGTACGTGACTGGGAGACCGTACAGTCGGGAATCGCACAGCTCCGATCAACCGGTGGACAGTAACAAGGTCCAATGATTGGTCAAACCGAATACTTGGTACAGAGTCCCAGTTCAATGCTTTTAGTTTGTCAGTGGAAGGGCTTTCAAAGGCTTCATCGAGCCTCAACAGTCGGACTTGTGATTGTATCCAGAAAATGTAGCCTTGTTAGAATCCTGGAAGGTCATACAGTAGATATAATGCACCCAGAACTAGAGAACTGCGTCTTTGAGGGGACGGTTTTGTCACTAGCCTCTTACTGTATATATATGAAAGGGGAGGTAGGGTTAGTTAGGCCTACGTAGTTGTGGGGGGAAAAAAAAATCCTACTGCATCTTAGAGATGCAGTGGAGGTGCAATCAAACATGTCGGGGTCTGTTAGGTTAGAAGGATGCGTCAAGGTCGCCGGATGTGGCGTCGGCTACCTTGGTTTAGCACTTTTTTTGCAGAACGAAACTGGAATTTGGGTGGCATGGTTCCATTTCTGGTTCCTAGCGCCTGCTGGCTCCCTGTCCACTTATGGTTGTACTTCAGCTTTGAAGCTGGGAAGGAAACTGCCAACAACTCTTGGCTGTGGCTGGTAAATGAACTGACTGCCAACCACTTAGCCTGCCAACCGGCCATCAAACTTGGTGGTGGTCGTCTTCTCCTCTAAAATCCTTGCTGGGTGGTGACGTTGGGGAAAATGGCTGCTGAAGTTGAGGGTTCATCAGCTACAGTGGCCTGTGGACAAAGGCCTAACTTAGAAGCCAAACCAATCATGTGTTGGCCCACGCTAGCCAAATTATTGATAAAACAAATGACGTCCTTTTTAAGAATCCAGTCCTGGGACCAGACAGAGGTTGGTTTTGGGATTAGGGGGGTGGGCATGCGGAGGGGAGGGGGCAGAGGAAGATATAGGGAAAGGAAATGCACTGAGCCCACTCTATACCTGAGTGTATGTTTTAAAATACCTAGATGTTGTTTTTCTTTGGGGAATGGGGGGGGGGGTGGCGGGCGCGGGTTAACAAGGTCAGAACAGCAAAAGGAACGACGCGAGGATGAAGAAAAAGAAGTAGTCGTCTCAGGTCTTCTTTGTTTCTCCGCCCCCCCCCCCCCCCTCCCCTTAAAAAAATAACATGTTTACATGGATTTTTGTTTCATTTTTATTTCTATGTTGTATTAGTTGTTGTTTGACACTGGAGCGTTGGCGTTTTGACACAAAGCTAGACTATGAAAGCGGTAGCCGCTAGGAACACACATGTACAACACGCGCATCAAAACAGTATTTTGTGTTTAGGAGATATTATACAGCCGTCGTGACACTTGGTAAATATGAATAATGCTTCTGAGAAGCACCACAGGTGTCCCAAAGATTGGTCCCATGGGTTTGAATGCTGTGGCTACACGCTGGAGAAACTGTAGCATTTCTGTGTCAACCGCTTTTTGTTTTTTGGGTTCTTTTAAATGTTTCCCGGCCGCTTCCAGTGGGGCGTCTCGACGGGCGCTTCCATTCATGATTGTATGCACATAGCAACTGGAGAAAACAAAGGAATTTGGGTTGGGAGTCTGTTTTCTTCTCGTAAAGCTTCGGCAGGAGACGTGATCAGACGACCGTCTCTCTTGTCAAGTGGATGGAACAGGCTCATTTGTTCTCGGAGATATTTTTGTAAATTGCAAAAAGAAAAAAAAAAGGAACTTTGTTCGGCGGATAGCCTAACTCGAAGCTCTTGAAGTATTTGATACCGAATATGTATTTAAAAAAGCCAACAACAAAAAAAAGACAAAAAAAAAGAAATGTGGATAGCTGTGACAATGCTGTTTGGAATTTTTAATAATGTCAACTGACATTTTGTTTTTCTTAGGTTTATTTTGTTTCCTTTTTTTTTAATCGTTGCTAAATATTATTTAAGTTATTTAAAAAATAAATAAAAGAGGAATGTGATGCGAGATGAATTTGTGTGAAGTGTTCAATACTTGTGAATACGGTGAATGGTTGGTTGGCTAAACGCTAAACAGGATGTGTATACAAAGAGTGTAAATAGACATCAAGTTGCATCTTCCTCTGTTGTCGTGTGACCTTCTACATCAGTGGTTCTCAAACCTTTACATTTCAAGGACCCCCATAATAACTCTTGAGAGTGTACAAATGTACGCTCTCAGAGTTACAGACCTGTAAGGGCCCATTTTGGAACCCCCTCAAGGGCCCCTGAGGGTCCCTGGACCGCACTTTGAGAACCAGTGTCCTACATGACTAAAAAACCACCACACTTCCGTTACAGTCTGAGACTTCTGGGGAACGCCTACTTTGTTCCATTATACAGAATTAATTTGTTGCTGTGTAATCCTATATATTTATTTTCACCATTGGTTTCCAGGTTCGTATAGGTACGGTGAAGCATTTTGTCATATTTCAGTTCCTTGTTCAATAAAATTTGGCATTCATCCTTCAATGTTTGAGAGAGTTGTCTGTCCTCGACTAGTAAAGTGTGTTGAATAAAAAGGTGACTGGATTGGTTGGCATAATGAACACGATGTCTTTAGTGGATTTAATTTATCTTAATTTAACTATAAGCCCACAACACGTCACGTGTTGATAAATGCATTGATACATTTGTATTGATGAAATAATGTATCAATATCACCTTCAAACACAAATTCAGACATTAAATAAATTATTTCTTTATTTTTTGCTTTGTAAGTAATCCCCCACTAGATGGCAGTAGGTTCATGCTGAAAACCAACAGCCCTATGAACATGGTGAGTGCTTCAAACCACAAAAAACATTGTCCATTTCGGCTGAGGAGCTTAATTTTCTCTATCCCACATACTGTATCTCACTGTTTCTCAGCATTTTAAAGCTCTGGACCACTGATATAATTTCGAACAATGTTTAATAAGCACTCAAAACCATCCCCCCAGTAAATTTACTCAAGTACTGTACTTAAGTACATTTTTGTGGTACTTTTACTTTACTCAGTAGGCCTACTTTTACTTTTACTCCACTACATCTCGGAGGCAAATATACTTTTTACTCCACTACAATTATTTGAAAACTTTAGTTACCAGTTACTTTGTGGATTTTGATTATTATTACAAAACATACCTTAACCACTTCAGCCCTATATACATTACAGCCATTTGAAAATAGCCAATCTACAAGCTCACAATGCGTCGCAGTGAGTAGATCTTCTATTTTCAAAAGATTCTTATACATTTTATACATTTGAAAACAGGTGAAATCGGCCATTTCTGCATAATGAGTACTTTTGGTACTTTAAGTACATTTTGATACCAATACTTTTGTACTTTTACTCAAGTACATTTTTAATTTGAGTATTTCTACATTGCAGTATTGATACTTTAACTTAAGTAAAATAAATGCAGTACTTTTTCCACCACTGGCTATCCAGGCACACAACATCATTAGTTTTCGAGATACCCCTACCCGAGTTTAGAACAAAACCATTATTATCATTATTTGTTGTGCTATTCTTTTGACCTTCCACAATCTCTGAAAAAGAGCCAAAATAGGCCAGTCCGAATAAGGGAAAGGTGACCCAAAAAAAGGCTATAACTTGAGAATGCTCACTCGTATCTTAATATGTTGAGGTATGAACCCTGTGTCTGCCCTACTGTACATCACCTGAGAGCCAGAATGTAATTTACCTGAAGAAATGCTGAATGTAGTCCTTTACACCTACACTCTAGCCTACTGGGAAATGATGAAATTATAAGAATTATGCTGATAGGAAAGGATGATGAAAATAAATAGTTGCACAATAACCACTGTACTGTTTAAGAATGAAACACACTTTAATAATCTGCATTAAACATGGTATCAAAATGAAACACATGGCAGTTACATTGTTATTTACATTCCATAGGCTCTGATTTAACTATAATGAAAATATGAATATAGATTGTAATATAATGTGTACAGTGTATATTGGGTAGAATTACAAGGAAGGCAAACCAAAGCAAACACATATACTAGCACATGTAAACATACCCATCGTCAGTGGTGGACAGTAACAAAGTACATTTACTTGTCATATTTTAATTCTGCAGTGTTTAGCAAAAATAGATTGACTTTATTCTCACACTAACTTCTGTTCAGCCTGTAGGACATCATGCCATGTACCTGTAAAATATAAACCAATTGCTTTGTTATCGATCTGTGTTTCTGATTAAATGTCATGTGATGATTATTTTTCCCAAATTCCCCGGTGAGTTTTCAAACTCCCTGCTTTTCCAAATTCACTGCAGCAATAATAAAAAGCTATAAAAGCAACAGACACTGGTATGTTGTTTTCAACAACAGAAAACCAACGAAACCTAGATTGGGGATTAAGCCTGGATTTAACAGCCATCCTGGCTTAATTTATCCAGCATCAGCCATGAATCGGTTTCATGAAAGCTGAATTATCTTGCCAGATTAATTTAGCCAGTTAACCTGGATATGTTTATCCATGACTCGGTTTCATGAAAGCAATGCCACATTAGTTACCATGGAAATTTAGCTGTGAAGTTATAGCCTGGTCCAGACCAGGCTAACTGCCAGGTTTAACTAATCTTAATGCCTTTACTGTTCATTAAGCAGTCAATCTGATCACAAATCAATGAGTTTTTCCACTTTTATGCGAAAACCGAAGAGCTACAAGCCCGAAAAAAACTTTCCTTTTGCCGGCCGGGGGTCACCGGGGTAAAAGACACAAACAAAACAAAAGAGGTCTTTGAACTTTGTGTTAAAAACTGACATGATTAGACTCAATGTGGTCACTGCCCAGATCTTGAAAAAAAGATATGCCACGGGTTCCATTGATACAGCACCAAATCATCTTTAATATCGGCTGTCTATACTGACACATTACATTTTCTCAACTTCCAATTCATTATGAATACACATAATGAAGTATTATGTGCTTCATTTAGAGAAAAGTTAATCCAATCAAGGGTTTGTAATTCTTTTGACATCACTCTATCTTACTTCCCTGTTAGACATAATGGGATATGTATTTCATCCAATATTTTGCACAACAATTCTTTCACATTGATCCACCATTTGCCACCGTTGATGCATAAAAGTGTCAGTCATCCCACAGTCAAGTCACACATTTATATCTATGGTTTGATTGATTAGCAACCAAACAGTTCAACAATCAACATAAAAATACAGAGAAAAAATACCAGTATGTACAAAAAAAAGCATGAAAAATAAGAAATATATATACAAAAAAAAGGGGAGGGGGGTCGTCTGTCTACCGGGGAACTGGTACTACCTCCTCTTATGGCCTCCAGAAAGATGAGTTTTTAGGGCTGTTTTAAATGAGCCCAGCGAACTGCATTTTTTGAGGGATGGGCTTAGACTATTCCATACCTTGGTGGCCGTGCTTTAGAAGGAGAATTTGCTCATGTTTGTTTTATGGGTGGGTGGTACCAGATTGTTGTTTACGCTCCCTCTAGTTTCGTGACTGTGGGTGTCACTAACTTTTTGGAGGTATTTAGACAGATATGCAGGTATAGGGGGCATTTCGGGCAAATCTGCATTTATGATTTTGAAGACCAATCCCATTTTTAGTTGTTTAACCCTGTCTTCCACCCTGAGCCAGCCTAGAATGGCAAAGTGTGTGGGAGAGAGGTGGGTCATGGGCCCCCAGGGCTGCCAACACTCCTGGATTCCGCATGAGTCTCCTGGTTTTTGACCATGTCTCCTGACACTCTTCTGGATCGTCATTTCTTCTGGTTTTCTACTGGATTTGGTATCAAACTGACAAACTCCCAAAATTCACCTGGGGGAGGACCCCCAGACCCCCCGGTTCGGGGGTGTGGTCAGTGCATGCCATCATACAGAGATATTAACTTTTAAGTAATGAATGGTTATTATTAAAGATGGGTCTTACATTTGTTCAGTCATCAAATACATTTCTGTAGGCCAACCTTTTTAATGGAAGAAATTGTACCCATTATTTTCCAATGCTAGTAAAGCACATAAGAGGTTTTTGGGGGGACGATTTTGGCCTCCACACTTAGTGATCTTTTCGGATTTAACTTTCGTTTCGGTAGTGACAAACTTTCGTTTCGGTAGTGACACAATGGTGAAAACATTTTTTTTACTAAGTCCAGAGCTCCATGAATGTTAGGGACCAAAAAAAAAAGTCACTACAAAGTACTACCAATCAATTCTAAATTGCCTGAAACGTACTCCTAACAGGTTTTTGGGGGGATGATTTTGGCCTCCACACTTAGTGATTTTTTCGGATTTAACTTTCGTTTCGGTAGTGACAAACTTTTGTTTCGGTAGTGACACAATGGTGAAAACATTTTTTTTTACTAAGTCCAGAGCTCCATGAATGTTAGGGACCAAAAAAAAAAGTCACTACAAAGTACTACCAATCAATTCTAAATTGCCTGAAACGTACTCCTAAGAGGTTTTTGGGGGGACGATTTTGGCCTCCACACTTAGTGATTTTTTCGGATTTAACTTTCGTTTCGGTAGTGACAAACTTTCGTTTCGGTAGTGAAAAAATGGTGAAAAAAAAGATTTACGAAGTCCAGAGCTCGATGAATGTTAGGGCCCCAAAAAAAAAGTCACTACAAAGTACTACCAATCAACTCTAAATTGCCTGAAACGTACTCCTAACAGGTTTTTGGGGGGACGATTTTGGCCTCCACACTTAGTGATTTTTTCGGATTTAACTTTCGTTTAGGTAGTGACAAACTTTTGTTTCGGTAGTGAAGACCCCCAGACCCCCCACTAGCCACGCCCCCAACCAATCTCCTGGATTCTGACAGTCCAATGTTGGCAGCCCTGCTTTTACCTTTATCTAATATTGTAGTGAGTACCACGCAACAGGATGGGTAAGAACCTCAGTAGTCTAGTGGTTTAGATACAGGGCTTACAACCAGAAGGTTCCCAGTTCAAATCCAGCTATGACATTTTTCCAACTTTTATCTGACTCCTGTGGTCTGTATCTAATCTTTCAGTGAAGAGTGTGCAAGAGACCAGAGAAAGAATGAACCATGGTGGAGCTGTGGTTAAGATACAGGCCTTGCACACGGAAGATCCTGAGTTCAAAACCAGCAAAGACGTCTTTTCAGCTTTTACCTGGCGCTTTTACCTTTATCTATTCTTTCAGTGAAGACCACGCAAGTGAACCGAATTATGTAAAAAACACTGTAGTGCACTAGTTTAGATACAGGGCTTGTAACCAGAAGGTTACCGGTTCAAATCCAACCAGGATAATTTTCCAGCTTTTACCTCACTCTTGCACCTTTATCTAATCTTTCAGTGATGAACGTGCAAGAGACCAGAGAAAGTACGAACCATGGTGGAGCAGTGGTTAAGATACAGGCCTTGCACTCAGAAGGTCCTGAGTTTAAAACCAGCAAGGACATCTTTTCAACTTTTACCTGATGCTTTCACCTTTATCTAATCTTTCAGTGAATACCACACAAGTTAACAGAATAAATGAGAACCTCTGTGGTGCAGTGGTTTAGATACAGGGCTTACAACCAGAAGGTTCCCAGTTCAAATGCAACTTGGACATTTTTCCAACTTTTACCTGACTCTTGCACCTTCAAATCCCACACATGCTGATTTGCCATTTCCAGGATTTGATTTCCAGGAATTGAGTCTTGAGTCCCATGACTCAAGACCCAAAAGAAGGTGAACTGACTGTAATGATTCAAAATGTCATATATAGAATAGAAACCCCATTCAAACTTTAAAATGTTCATCCTAATATGGACATTTTTGCCTGAAAAAATGTTTCATTGTTTTAGAATAGTACTCCTTTAAAAGTTCAGAGATTTATAATGGAGGTCGATGGAAGATTTTGGGACCTCAAAAAAATACTTTGACCTAGAAACTCCATTCACAGTTCAAAAATTCCACCTTACTGTGGACATGCATGCTTGAGATTTTTTCTTTGAAATCATTTGTAGTTTTGGAGATATTTAACTTTAAGCATTGTCAATGTGTCAAATGGACATTTAAAGGCAGGCTTACAACTACATACTTACGCCTAGTAACCTCATTCTTACTTTAAAATGTTCATCTTACTGTGGACATGTTTGCCTGAAAAGGAATCTTTGAAATGTTTAACAGTTTTAGAATAGTACTCCTTTAAAATTTCAGAGATTTATAATGGAGGCGGATGGACGATTTTGGGACCTCAAAAAAACACTTTCACCTAGAAACTCCATTCACAGTTCAAAAATTCCACCTTACTGTGGACATGCATCCTTGAGATGTTTTACTTTGAAATGATTTGTAGTTTTGGAGATATTTAACTTTAAGCGCTCCATGCATTGTTAATGCGGCAATGGACATTTAAAGGCAGGCTTACAACTATATACTTACGCCTAGTAACCTCATTCATACTTTAAAATGTTCATCTTACTGTGGACATGTTTGCCTGAAAATGAATCTTTGAAATGTTTAATAGTTTTAGAATTGTACTCCTTTAAAAGTTCAGAGATTTAGAATGGAGGCGGATGGAAGGTTGGGGTTAGGGTTAAGGGACCTCAAAAAACACTTTCACCTAGGAACCCCATTCACAGTTCAAGAATTCCACCTTACTGTGGACATGCATGCTTGAGATTTTTTTTTTTTTAATCATTTGTAGTTTTGGAGATATTTAACTTTAAGCGCCCCATGCATTGTCGATGCGGCAATGGATATTTAAAGGGAAACGAGTACAGGCTACGAATCCTACATACTTACTGCTAGTAACCCCATTCATACTTTAAAATGTTCATCTTACTGTGGACATGTTTGCCTGAAAAGGAATCTTTGAAATGTTTAATAGTTTTAGAATTGTACTCCTTTTAAAGTTCAGAGATTTATAATCGAGGCAGATGGAAGATTTTGGGACCTCAAAAAAACACTTTCACCTTGAAACTCCATTCACAGTTAAAACATTCCACCTCACTGTGGACATGCATCCTTGAGTTGTTTTATTTCGAAATGATTTGTATTTTTTGAAATATCTAACTTTAAGCGCCCAATATATTGTCAATGGCAATGGACATTTAAACTTTTACCTGGGGCTTTTAGGGCTGCCAACACTCCTGGATCCCGCATGAGCCTCCTGGTTTTTGACCATGTCTCCTGACACTCTTCTGGTTTTCTACTGGATTTGGTATCAAACTGACAAACTCCCAAAATTCACCTGGGGGAGGACCCCCAGACCCCCCGGTTCGGGGGTGTGGTCAGTGCATGCCATCATACAGAGATATTAACTTTTAAGTAATGAATGGTTATTATTAAAGATGGGTCTTACATTGGTTCAGTCATCAAATCAATTTCTGTAGGCCTACTTTTTTAATGGATGAAATTGTACCCATTATTTTCCAATGCTAGTAAAGCACATAAGAGGTTCTTGGGGGGACGATTTTGGCCTCCACACTTAGTGATTTTTTCAGATTTAACTTTCGTTTCGGTAGTGACAAACTTTCGTTTCGGTAGTGACACAATTGTGAAAAAAAAAGGTTTACTAAGTCCAGAGCTCGATAAATGTTAGGGACCAAAAAAAAAGTCACTACAAAGTACTACCAATCAACTCTAAATAGCCTGAAACGTACTCCTAAGAGGTTTTTGGGGGGACGATTTTGGCCTCCACACTTAGTGATTTTTTTGGATTTAACTTTCGTTTCGGTTGTGACAAACTTTCGTTTCGGTAGTGAAACAATGGTGAAAAAAAAGATTTACGAAGTCCAGAGCTCGATGAATGTTAGGGCCCAAAAAAAAAAGTCACTACAAAGTACTACCAATCAACTATAAATTGCCTGAAACATACTCCTAACAGGTTTTTGGGGGGACGATTTTGGCCTACACACTTAGTGATTTTTTCAGATTTAACTTTCGTTTCGGTAGTGACAAACTTTCGTTTCGGTAGTGACACAATGGTGATTTTTTTTTTTTAATGTTAGGGACCAAAAAAAAAAGTCACTACAAGTACTACCAATCAACTCTAAATTGCCTGAAACGTACTCCTAATAGTGGGGGCTGTTAGTGACACGATACTTCACTTTGTGATACAATCGCCAAATTTTCCACAAAGTTTCTTCTGGACCTACCTTTTCACAAAAGCCCGTTAGCCACCCAAAAAAAACAATATGGCTGCCATTTTACAAAATGGCTGCCGGCGAAAGACATGCTATGTGGTTTTTGACCTGGATTGTGATTGGATAATCCAAGTTTGATTATTTTGGCATCAGAATATAGTTTTGACTCCCCCCCACCCCATCCCCCCGTTAGCCACCCAAAAACCCCATTTTCCAAAATGGCTGCCGGCAAAAGACATGCTATGTGGTTTTTGACCTGAATTGTGATTGGATAATCCAATTTTGATTATTTTGGCATCAGAATATAGTTTTGACTCCCCCCTACCCCCTCCCCCCGTTAGCCACACCAAAAAAAAACAATATGGCTGCCATTTTCCAAAATGGCTGCCAGCTAAAGACATTTTATGTTTTTTTTTTTACCTGGATTGAAATTATTTTGGCATCAGAATATAGTTTTGACTCCCCCCGCCCCTCCCCCCATTAGCCAAGCAAAAATATATATATGACTGCAATTTTTTTAAATGGCTGCCGGCGAAAGACATTTCATGTGGTTTTTGACCTGGATCGGGATTCGATAATCCAAATGTTTTCTGAGGGTGTACTGTAAAAAGGTTGTGCAGAATGCGCACCACTGAGTTAAGGGACTAACGGGACACAGGTGGAGAAATAAAACTAATCACAAGGTAATGGAGACAAGACAGGAAACGTTACGACAAAATAAAACAAACACAACAGTAAAGTAAAAACTACAGTAAGTAACCACTTAAAACAGGACAAACTAACACATTCCAAAACAGTATTGTACTGTTATTATACAGCACTGTACTTTACTCTACTGTACTGTTCTGTTATTGTACAGCACAGTACTGTACTGTTTTGTTATTGTATAGCACAGTACTGTACTGTGCTGTACTGTATTGTTATTGAACAGCACTGTACTGTACTGTACTGTACTGTATTGTATTGTTGTTGGTTACTAGTTCACGATTTAGTGAAGAATCTAGGCCCTGAAAAATCCATTGGTATCCTTTTCTTTCACACTTTCACTGGATGTGATGTTGTGTCAGCCTCTCGTGGGAAAAGGCAAAAAGACAGCATGGCAAACCCGGCAAGTGTGGCCTGAAGTGTCTCATGTCTTCCAGAAGCTCAGTCAATACCCACCAGTAACAGTGCATGACAAGAACAGCACTGGTGATGGGGTTGATGATGCAAGATTTTACCTGTTTGCATGGAAGCAGAGGTCCTATGATGCCAAGGGCATCTCTTGCACATCATGTGAGCATGCCACTTATCAAGTTGCCCCTGTCTGAAGCCAGGTAACTGTATGGCAAATGTCATACAGAGAGCCCTGCCAGCTGGGGATGGCGAGCAGAAGATGACATTTGGCAAGTAGCGTGGATGACACTCTACCAATTGCCCAGATTTGTGAACAACTGACAAAAGCCGGTGCAAGACTGAACGTCGTGGTAGATGCAAGTGCTACCGCTTTGGCGTTCAGTGCACACAGCTGAGTGCCTGCAAATGTGACGATTACAACAATTTGTGATCCACAATCCAGGTCAAAATACACATAAAATGTATTTCCCCAGCAGCCATTTTGGAAAGTGGCAGCCATATTGTTTTTTTTTGCATGCCTAACTGGGGGAGGGGGAGTCAAAACTATATTCTGATGCCAAAATAATAAAAATTGGATAATCCAATCACAATCCAGGTCAAAATACACATAAAATGTCTTTCGCCAGCAGCCATTTTGGAAAATGGCAGCCATATTGGGTTTTTTTGCGTGGCTAACGGGCTTTTCTGCAAAAGTAGGTCCTTGGCATTGTTCATGCCAAATTTGGCGCTTGTATCACAAAGTGAACTATTGTAACATAAAAATGGACTTAGTGGCCCGCACTATAACAGGTTTTTGGGGGGACGATTTTGGCCTCCACACTTAGTGATTTTTTCGGATTTAACTTTCGTTCCGGTAGTGACAAACTTTCGTTTCGGTAGTGAGGACCCCCAGACCCCCCACTAGCCACGCCCCCAACCAATCTCCTGGATTCTGACAGTCCAATATTGGCAGCCCTGCCAGGGCTGCCAACACTCCTGGATCCCACATGAGTCTCCTGGTTTTTGACCATGTCTCCTGAGACTCTTCTGGTTTTCTACTGGATTTGGTATCAAACTGACAAACTCCCAAAATTCACCTGGGGGAGGACCCCCAGACGCCCCGGTTCGGGGGTGTGGTCAGTGCATGCCATCATACAGAGATATTAACTTTTAAGTAATGAATGGTTATTATTAAAGATGGGTCTTACATTGGTTCAGTCATCAAATCAATTTCTGTAGGCCTACCTTTTTAATGGAAGAAATTGTACCCATTATTTTCCAATGCTAGTAAAGCACATAAGAGGTTTTTGGGGGGACGATTTTGGCCTCCACACTTAGTGATTTTTTCGGATTTAACTTTCGTTTCGGTAGTGACAAACTTTCGTTTCGGTAGTGACACAATGGTGAATTTTTTTTTTTAATGTTAGGGACCAAAAAAAAAAAGTCACTACAAAGTACTACCAATCAACTCTAAATTGCCTGAAACGTAATCCTAAGAGGTTTTTGGGGGGACGATTTTGGCCTCCACACTTAGTGATTTTTTCGGATTTAACTTTCGTTTCGGTAGTGACAAACTTTCGTTTCGGTAGTGACACAATGGTGAAAAAAAAATACTAAGTCCAGAGCTCGATGAATGTTAGGGACCAAAAAAAAAAGTCACTACAAAGTACGACCAATCAACTCTGTGTCGGTAGTGACACAATGGTGAAAAAAAAATTGAATGTTAAGGACCAAAAAAAAAGTCACTACAAAGTACTACCAATCAACTCTAAATTGCCTGAAACGTACTCCTTTTTGGGGGGACGATTTTGGCCTCCACACTTAGTGATTTTTTCGGATTTAACTTTCGTTCCGGTAGTGACAAACTTTCGTTTCGGTAGTGAGGACCCCCAGACCCCCCACTAGCCACGCCCCCAACCAATCTCCTGGATTCTGACAGTCCAATGTTGGCAGCCCTGCTTTTACCTTTATCTAATATTGTAGTGAATACCACGCAACAGGATGGGTAAGAACCTCAGTGGTGCAGTGCTTTAGATACAGGGCTTACAACCAGAAGGTCCCCCTTTCAAATCCAGCTATGATATTTTCCAACTTTTATCTGACTCTTGTGGTCTGTATCTAATCTTTCAGTGAAGAGTGTGCAAGAGACCAGAGAAAGCATGAACCATGGTGGAGCTGTGGTTAAGATACAGGCCTTGCACACGGAAGATCCTGAGTTCAAAACCAGCAAAGACGTCTTTCCAGCTTTTACCTGGCGCTTTTACCTTTATCTATTCTTTCAGTGAAGACCACGCAAGTGAACCGAATTATATAAAAAACACTGTAGTGCACTAGTTTAGATACAGGGCTTGTAACCAGAAGGTTACCGGTTCAAATCCAACCAGGATAATTTTCCAGCTTTTACCTCACTCTTGCACCTTTATCTAATCTTTCAGTGATGAACGTGCAAGAGACCAGAGAAAGTACGAACCATGGTGGAGCAGTGGTTAAGATACAGGCCTTGCACTCAGAAGGTCCTGAGTTTAAAACCAGCAAGTACATCTTTTCAACTTTTACCTGACGCTTTCACCTTTATCTAATCTTTCAGTGAATACCACACAAGTTAACAGAATAAATGAGAACCTCTGTGGTGCAGTGGTTTAGATACAGGGCTTACAACCAGAAGGTTCCCAGTTCAAATGCAACTTGGACATTTTTCCAACTTTTACCTGACTCTTGCACCTTCAAATCCCACACATGCTGATTTGCCATTTCCAGGATTTGATTTCCAGGATTTGAGTCTTGAGTCCCAAGACTCAAGACCCAAAAGAGTCTTGAGTCGAACCAATTACTCACGCGGAGACATCAAATTTCTCTTTTGGGCCTTGAGTCTTGGGACTCAAGGCCCAAAAGAGAAATTTAATGTCTCCGTGGGAGTAATTGGCTCGACTCAAGACCCAAAAGAAGGTGAACTGACTGTAATGATTCAAAATGTCATATATAGAATAGAAACCCCATTCAAACTTTAAAATGTTCATCCTAATATGGACATTTTTGCCTGAAAAGGGATCTTTGAAATGTTTCATTGTTTTAGAATAGTACTCCTTTAAAAGTTCAGAGATTTATAATGGAGGTCGATGGAAGATTTTGGGACCTCAAAAAAATACTTTCACCTAGAAACTCCATTCACAGTTCAAAAATTCCACCTTACTGTGGACATGCATGCTTGAGATTTTTTCTTTGAAATCATTTGTAGTTTTGGAGATATTTAACTTTAAGCGCCCCATGCATTGTCAATGCGTCAAATGGACATTTAAAGGCAGGCTTACAACTACATACTTACGCCTAGTAACCTCATTCTTACTTTAAAATGTTCATCTTACTGTGGACATGTTTGCCTGAAAAGGAATCTTTGAAATGTTTCATAGTTTTAGAATAGTAGTCCTTTAAAATTTCAGAGATTTATAATGGAGGCGGATGGACGATTTTGGGACCTCAAACAAAAATTTCATCTTACTTTGGACATGTTTGCCTGAAAAGGAATCTTTGAAATGTTTAATAGTTTTAGAATAGTACTCCTTTAACAGTTCAAAGATTTAGAATGGAGGCGGATGGTAGGTTAGGGAATGGTTAGGGTTGGACTTCAGTGCTGAGCCTTTTTAGAAAGGTCATCCTTTCAGAAAAAGGCAGAGCAAGGAATTTTTGCTCTCGCCATCTTACCTTTGAAAGAAAGTATTTTTGGGATCCTGTTACTCTTTAATTTTAAAGTCCTTATAATTTCACATTCTGTTTAACTAAGTCTTTAACCTACATTCTAAATCTTTGCCATAAGTTCTTTTTGGCTGTTTCCCCTTTCCTAGAGGGGGGGGGGGGAGATTCCCAATTAGGGTTAACCATTTAACCTTTCTTTAAGGTTTAGGTTTTTAGGCCTGTTTACAAACTATAAGATAAAATAGAATTGCCAGTGAACTTTGTGAGAAGTGTTCACTGGGGACTGTGCATGCTTGAGATTTTTTTTTTTTTAATCATTTGTAGTTTTGGAGATACAGTATTTAACTTTAAGCGCCCCATGCATTGTCGATGCGGCAATGGATATTTAAAGGGAAACGAGTACAGGCTACGAATCCTACATACTTACTGCTAGTAACCCCATTCATACTTTAAAATGTTCATCTTACTGTGGACATGTTTGCCTGAAAAGGAATCTTTGAAATGTTTAATAGTTTTAGAATTGTACTCCTTTAAAAGTTCAGAGATTTATAATGGAGGCCGATGGAAGATTTTGGGACCTCAAAAAAACACTTTCACCTTGAAACTCCATTCACAGTTAAAACATTCCACCTTACTGTGGATATGCATCCTTGAGTTGTTTTACTTCAAAATGATTTGTATTTTTTGAAATATCTAACTTTAAGCGCCCAATGCATTGTCAATGGCAATGGACATTTAAACTTTTACCTGGGGCTTCAGGGCCCCAGTCAGAGAAGTAGTCGAATCAGTTTGTTTTGGGAGGTTTGGAGCTTAGTCTTCAGTGACACTGAGGTATTGGAGTGCCAAGAGGAGCAAGCATAGTCAAAAAGGGGCTGAATCAGGGCCCCTGAGAGGGTCCTAAGGGCCTGAGGGTTGACAAAAGAGGAAACTCTGCCCATAAATCTGGTTCTCCGGTTTACTCTTTTGACCACCTTTGTTGCCATGCTTTCACCTGTCAGGTATTTGTCAAGAATACATCCCAAATAGGTAATCTCTTCTTTGCTAGAGATGATTGTGTCATCGACTTTGTCATGTCAAGTCATTTACCTTCATCTTACTGAAGGAATGATTGGTCCCAAAGAGAATGGATTCAGTTTTCCCAAGTTGTAGTGACAGTTTGTTATCGGTAAGCCAGGTACGGATTTTTGAGAGTTCAGAGCTGAGAGCTTCCTCAACTTGCAACTTGTCCTCACCCGAGATCAGGAGTGCAGAGTCATCAGTGAACAGGAACAGTTTGCAGTTAAGGCAGCATTCATGTCGTTAATGTATAGTAGGAACAGTAACGGCCCTAGAATGCTGCCTTGGAATTCAAACAACAGTTTACGCTCGCCGAAGTAGCTGTTGATTTGTTCTTGGATTAATCGCTCTATAACCTTTGAGATGGAACAAAGGATGGAAACAGGCCTATAGTTGCCAGGATTTGGTTGCTTCCTTTTTTATATATAGGGATTACTCTTGCCAACTTGAATTCTTGTGGGACGTGACACTGACTGATGGATAAGTTTGTAATAATTTGTAATGATTTGTAATGGCCAGAGTGCGCCAGAGTGCACTACAGTGTGGCTGAAATCCACCTGCCCCTGGGTGACTAATTACACCCCTCTGAGAGAAATATAGCAGCTACAGTCAAAAATAACAAGGGCCATGAAGAACGCAGGAATCTAGACAATGCTCGGATTAAAATGCACAAAAGCCTGCAACATGCCTAAACCAAACACATTTCAAAAACTACAAAGACAAAAAACATTTACAAAAAAAAAAATCACACCCTGTGTGAAGGAAGCGGTGCCTTTGGGGCGGGGCTTAACTCATTTCAGTTCGTCCCTATTGGTGTACCAAGTACCAAGTACACATTTACCAAATGTGTACTTGGTAGCGTGCTGCAAACTGGAATGATCCCTGTTTAAAGGCCAGCCAATGGGCAGACAGAGGGGGCGGGGCTTACGTAATTACAGTTCGTCCCTATTGGTGGTTTTAGTCCATGTACAAAATTTGTACTCCGTAGCATGCTGCGAACTTGAGTTATGGCTGTTCAAAGGCCAGCCAATGGGAAGACAGAGGGGGCGGGGCTTCAGCAATTCGTGCTCGTCCCGTATTGGTGGTCTAAGTCCACATACCAAATTTGGACTTGGTGGCATGCTGCAAACTGGAGTTATAGCTGTTTAAAATCCCGTGCTCATCCCGTGCTCATACGGGCGGACGGACATAACATACGCTGGGGGTCCCTGGACACCTCTTTGATAACCAGTGGCACGTGTGGCCAATGAGAGGAGAGATGGCATAGGCAATCTCCAAGTCCGTGTGTGTGTGTGTGTGTGTGTGTGTGTGCGTGTGTTTGTATGTGTTGCTTCTTTGCCGTGCTCATCCCGGGCTCATACGGACGGACACACAGACACACAGACACACAGACAGACACACAGACACGGAGTCAAAGCCAAGTGTAGAGCGGTTGGCACCGCTAAAAAAATCACAAAAAACAATTTAAAAAAGACCAAAAAAATATGGGGCTAGCGGTATGGAGCCTTCTTGTGGCGACCCTGTTCTCACTAATTCACTGAACCACCCACTTCTCTACAATTGCTCATTCCTTTCGATTCTTCTTATCGTTATTTTCGAGCTGCGTTCGCACGTCTTACTTGTTAATATACAGTGTTGAGACTAACGCGTTACAAGTAACACGTTACTGTAACGCGTTACTGTAACGTTGTTATTTTTGGCAGTAACTAGTACTCTAACGCATTATTTTTTTAATTCAGTAACTCAGTTACCGTTACTTCATGGTGCGTTACTCCGTTATTTTTAGCGGTGCCAACCGCTCTAAGCTTGACTTTGTCCGTATGTCCGTCCGTCCGTCCGTCCGTCCGTGTGTCCGGATGAGCACGGGATGAGCACGGCAAAGAAGCAAACAGCTATAACTTCAGTGTGCAGCATGCCACCAAGTCCTAATTTGGTATGTGGACTTAGACCACCAATAGGCACGAGCATGAATTGATGAAGTTATCAAAGAGGGGTCCAGGGACCCCCAGCGCCCGTATGAGCACGGGATGAGCACGGGATTTTAAACAGCTATAACTCCAGTTTGCAGAATGCCACCAAGTCCACATTTGGTATGTGGACTTAGACCACCATCTTCCCATTGGCTGGCCTTCAAACAGCCATAACTGAAGTTCGCAGCATGCTATGGAGTACAAATTTTGTACATGGACTAAAGGCAGCAATAGGGACTAACTGTCATTACTTAAGCCCCGCCCCCTCTGTCTGCCCATTGGCTGGGCTTTAAACAGCCATCATTCCAGTTTGCAGCATGCTACCAAGTACAAATTTGGTAAGTGGACTCAGACCACCAATAGGGACGAACTGAAATGAGTTAAGGCCCGCCCCAAAGGCACCGCTTCCTTCACACAGGGTGTGATTTTTATATAGTATTTATATATACAGCAAGGCAAACAGAGACTGAGAATTGTACTTAAAGGGGCTACACCATGAATTAAAAAAAAATATATTATATATAAATATTGCCCCCTAATACGTTTTAAACAGGTTGTAAGCCTAAAAAACATCCAGATATTTTGTTTCACAATCTGACTGTCTGTCATTCCAAGCTTTTTCAGCTGCAATACCAAAACGTCCTATTGGGCAGGGGGGAGCTACTGAGCAATTCTGTCTGGCCATCATCAATGCAAAATCAGTGCAAGTGACATCACTTGCACAGCCATTCTGAAATGGCCTGTTCAGACACGCCCATTCAGGAAATCCATGAAATGAGCATGAATGACTGAATGTTAAAAAAAAATATTTTTTTGGGTACAAGAGACACTGGGGAGCCCAAAAAATACTAAAAACCTAAAAAAAAAAGAAATTCATGGTGTAGCCCCTTTAAGTACAGTACTTGAGTAAATGTACTTATTTACTTTACACCACTGTGTCACATGCGGAGACGCGCTGTGGGCGGTGGACACATAGACATATAAAGGTAGAAGCCTCCTCTGGCTCTGAAGCATCTGCATGGCGGACGCGCTTCCGCTTCTGGGGGGGCAGCTGGAAATTTCCACGTGCGTCACAGAAGGGGGCGTTCAGTAGGCCAATCAGAGGCAGGTGGGGGCGGGACAACTAGATTCTGACAAGTCCTGCAAAAGACGCACTGTGATTGGCCAGTGCCCATTCCCCCCCATTTCCGGGGGGAACGGGCACTGGCCAATCACAGCGCGTATGGCGCCGGCGGCCACCATACGAAACAGGTCGCTCCAACGAACTGCAGAGGCCAATGAGGTATCTAGGTTTCTATATCTATGGGTGGACATCCTGACCGGCTGACAATAACACGGCAGTTCATTTATTATCACCGCAAATCAGGCACATTTCAAATCCTCTGCTTTGCGAGTTCTCTCTCTGTGTTTCTGGGAGAGAGAGAGAGAGAAAAGAAAAGAGTGTGTCAGGTCACACGCTGTTAAGTTATTACACCTATTTCCTGTTAATAATAACCAGTGTAAAATGTTCTACATTGGGAGATTAATGGGAGACACTTTATTGTGAATATGATAATCCAATTGTGATATTATAACTCTTGTCTGCACGACAGTCAGACAGAGACCGCGGTATGGTTATATTATATAAAGTTGTGTATTTAACAGTCAAACACAAGTTGTATCATTTCGAGTTAGAATATGTCTTAGACACTAGGCTACTACAAGGGCACTTGTGAGTAAAATTGGCAAGTTGCCCTACAGTTTAACAACAATGCAAGTTGAAGATGAAATATCCAACACAGATGCGTAAATACTCTTAACAGCTATAGGCTACTGCAACTGTGGCATCCAGGTGAAACAACGTTAATCATAAAGGTGGACCCATTTTTAACTCTATGAGGTGGACACGTTAAAACGTTACCACTTTGAACTGATTAGCTCTATGAGGAGACAACAAAATTCTCACAACTCATCAACTTTCCCACGGCTGTCCCAAGCAGACGCACGGACGGCATCCACTGCTTAACTTAGTTAGTACTGTATAGTTAGGCTAACTATACAGTATAACCTCCTGTGAGTGAGTAGTAGTGGTCTATAATTTATTACCCTAACAGGTCAGCTGAGCCACGTTATGGAGCCACGTTATGAATTATGTTAATCTGAAATGCCCATTTTTTTTGCAGTGCCCTTTGATTAGAAAATGCGTTCAAACGCAATTGATTATTGAGAAACCATTACGCACGCAGCATGCGCAAATGGTAATGTAGGTCATTTTAATGTATTTGTGCAAGATGACCTTGCTATATAACATGTGTATATTACTCGTTCATCATGGTTCATGTTCAAATAGCTCAATCCAAAATATAATGCTGTAGGCCTAAGTGTTTGGCTGTATTTACGCACCTAATTAGATTAGATAATAAGATTTGCACAAATTTTCACCATCAAAAAAGCAAGCTCATAGCACAGCACTCGGTGCCGCGCTATGAGATTGTATATCTGCTATTTTTGAATAGCCAAAGAAATCTAAAATGACAGATGCGTTCCCCGAATTGAATGGGTTAACCCTTCCATTGTGTTAGGGTCTTTTTTGACACGTTTTCAAGTTTGAATAGGTAAAAAGTACCCTTTACATTTCTTTATTGGAACGAGGGCGAGGCTTCATGATATCCTCAGAAATAGCCATTTTAACGCAACAACATTATTTATCATCATTTTAATTAATTCTGATGGTCTCAAAAAAAAAAGTGACACTTGTGATGTTAGGGTCCGAAACGAACCGGCAAAGTGTGGCTCAATTCCCCCCCAAATTGTCAATATTCAATGTTTACATGTTTGTGAGTGAGAGAGACTTGTCCTCAATTAGCATTTGCTCTCAGGAGTAAAATAAAGTTTGAGTTTATGAAAAATAAATTACTTTTTACCTTCTATGGTATACGGGTCATTTCGGACCCTAACACCGCTAGTGTCACTATTTTTAATAATTTTAACATTTTTAAAGTTAAAAAACGAAAACAAGTATTTTTTCATTTATTTTTTTTGGAAGTGTGTTCTAATTATTATTCTTAATTATTATATTATAGCTAGATAACATCATTATCCATTGCCTTCATTATAGGAAATTTAATGAGTGAATTTTAACATTTTTATATAGAAAACGAGATATATTGAAAGATGAAACCCTAGCCCTAACCCAACATAATATTTTAAAAAGTGTTTACATAGATATGAATGCATTACAAGTCAGCTATGAGGTGAGAGAAAAAAAAATATGAAAATACTTATTTTCTGAGTATTTTGGGCTGATTTAAATCACAGGTCAAAAATGACCCGCTAACACCACAAGTGGATGCAAGGGTTAATCTGTCTCCCTGGCCCACATGAAGGTAACAATAGTAGATTGGATGAATGGCTGTAACATCAGTCTCATGTGGAGTTACAACAGATGGCAGGGGCGTAGCTTGACTTTTTTTGCTGTGGGTTTTTGAATCAAAAGGGCCCCTGATGTGGATGTATGCAGCAATTTCACTGCATGGTTTAAACAACATTTACAGTAACAGACTTAAGATAGCGGATAGCCTATTAGTATAAAATTAAGGAAACACTCACAAAAACAGCCACGAATGTGCACATTTTGATCTATATAAGGCCATTAAGACATTTAAAGGCTTAATATAATAACGGAAATGTATTTTAAATGCCACTGAGAAACTTTGATCAACTTCATTAAGTAGGCTACTTGCATAATACAGTAGGCTACTTGCATAATACATGGTCTATTGGTTGCTAATCTCTCAAGAACAGATTCTGCTCTCCGTTTGAATCAGTCGGGGGGGGGGGGGTTTGTCATATCGTGTATGCACTGGCCTACAAGTGGGCGTGCCTTCAGATCAGGAAGCAGGCCGCGCTTTACCCAATCAAATGTAGTGGGTGGGATTTACGTGTGTACCGATCCTTCCCCACTAGAAACAAACCGAAAGTAATTTAACAATAGCGTCCTCGGAGCAGACAAAACCACGGAAAGATTCACATTTTAACTTGCTCTTTCATCATAGAAACAAGTGGGCTTATAACCAAAACGATCCATGTTCTCTGGGAGAAGTGGTGTTAGTGTTCCGTGTAGAAATATTGTTAGTGGGAATGAAAACATTGTCGCACCGCCGGAAGTGAAAGGCTCAAGGCAGACCAAAACCCCAGTTTCCTTGCGCACGGGTGCTCCATTTAGCTCCCGCCAGAGCTAAGTGAAATAGTAAAAAACAGCAGAGGGTGCTGTTTTTCCTTTTTTATTTGGCGATGGGTTCCCAGATTGATTGGTTGCAAAAAAAACTATTTCGGATCTGTTGGTGTTACGGCCCTTCAAAATTGTCTCGAACACCAAAGGCCATACCATAATAATTAGACAAAGTCAGGTCAAAAGTACAATTACCTTTTATTTTAAAGTCAATATCATGCATCAAATGTCTTTAATTCTCGGCAGACAAAACACTGTGCATTAAGAAGAATAAGACCAAAAACGAAGACCTAACTAAATCCTAAACAACAAAAGAAAACAGATGGGCTGGTCAGAATCAAAAGTGGGGAGTCTGGTGAGCCAAGCACTATGTGCCCATCGCCTCACCAGACTCCCATAAACTACCAAAACCTAAAACTAAACTAAACAAACACATAATTGAAATATGCCAAACCATACTTACGACCAGCCCCTTCCAACTGAAATAAAAAAAGTCAAAACTACAAAGGGTTCAAGTAACACATGTGCTCTGCTGGGGAGCTGGCAACAGCTCCTCTATATAGCCTGGGTCCTAATCAGGAACTAGAATTTTCGCAATTCAGGGCAATTGCAAAGTGTGGTTGCGCCGACGCGAGTCGCGGGTCGCTGCCGCCGGGACACGAGGAATACGCTGGGAGAAATACCGTCGGAGGCTGCGCCAATTACATTGTCACGTCACTCCTGAGATCACTTGCGTTTCATTTTGAGAGGATTGATCCCCCCAAAATAAGGTTTTTGCATCAAACTGTTACATTTTGTGCATTTGTGGCACCCCCTATGGATCAAAGTGGAAATGCTTTTGGGGATTCGTTGAGTAAACCACCCTTGACATGTGATTCAAATTTGGCATTGACCGGACGTTTCGTTCGTGATTTTTGGCCTTTTTTGTAAAACAGGCCCCTCCCGCTAACTTTGGAAGCCATTTACGGATGAACGGTATGGACTATCAAAATTCCACTTGGAGATGTTCATCGCATGGGTCCAGAGATAATGTCTACCAATTTTTGTGAAATTTGGACAAAATATGTTGGAGGAGGAGCTAAAAGTGTGTTTTGAATAAAATTCAAAATGGCGTTATCAGCTTGTAGATCAGCTATTTTGGCCACATGACACGGTCGTACGACGGAGCATATAGCCTACTGGAATCAGCTGTGTTGATGAGACGGTGCCTCAGAGCGCTGCTACAGGGACTGTCTCAGTCAAATAAACTCTTCTCTTTACAGGGAAACAGATAATAGCGAAACATTTTTTATTATGAATTGCCCCACAATATGAATACATTTGGATGTGTTTTGTTGGTAAATGTTGTATAATCGCAATATTACACTCGAGGGTGTGCTTTACCTACATTATTGGCACTTCAGTGATGCTTGCGGAACTCGGCTCCGCCTCGTTCCTGACCGCATCACTGGCGTGCCAATAATGACGGTAAAGCACAGACTCTTGTGTAATATTGCTTAATTAAACTATGTGTGGACACAGCTGAGACAGGGAGGGGCTCCTCTCCTCTCCTCTCCTCTCCTCTCCTGTGGACACAGCTGAGACAGGGAGGGGCAACCTCAGGTGAGTGACAGGAGTGTCTAGACCAGCAGCAGCAAGGCAGTGCAGACACTAAAGAGAACAAACAATCATTAATGAACAAATCATAATAGTAAGCTCTAGGCTGAGAAGTGCATATGCAAGCATATAACAGATTCAGTTCAGTCCAATTGGAAACACTTGCCTGGTCGTGGCCAGGGTTGCCTGGTCGTCCTGTGATTATGAGAACGACTGCTGCTACAGCGAAATCCATAGCTATACTGGGAGAAAAAACGTAGGTCCTAAACATTTTGGCCCAGACCGGCCCACTACAGCCAGCACGCAGATACTCTACCACCCCGTTCCATCGAGGCACATACAAACACACAAGCACTTAATACCACAACTTTTACTGAAACACATCCCTCAGTGTTCTGGAGCCTTGAGTAAAATAAATGACACAACCCATACGCAACTACACAACCCATAAATATAATAGTTAGAATATAGTACTCACTGACATACACAACTACACAACCCATAAATATGATAGTTAGCCTACAGCACTCATTAACAGGGGGAGTGTGTTGCTCTTATGAGGAGGATGCTGGCTGAAGCACATCATGGCACTGGCAGCAAGCTACTCAACAGCGGAGATAATCTCCACTGGAGATGATCCATATCGGACCTATTACAAACCTGGACATGAGAAATAGAAGATTATAATGAATGTTGTGTAAATTATGAACATGATTACATGCAAAAATGTGTCCGCATGCAATCAGAACTTTGGCTAGTTAGCTAAAGTATAGAAAACAAGGGTAGGCTATAATAATCTGAGAATGCATCTATTACAGATCTTATAGATCTATATGCTATATGAGGATGGCATCAAGAAATGCTTAAAGGGGTTCTAGGCAACTTCAGAGATCAAAAAAAGAAAAAAGAAAACTGTAACAAAAAGTTAGTACCATTGACTGACAACCCCTTCAGCCAATCAGCAGTTTGTTCCCCTTCAGCCAATCAGCAGCTGCGTTTTCCCCACCACCAGCCAATTTGACGCAAGGGGACTTTTGAAGGGACTATGCCGAAAATAGGTTGCTTTATTCGGATACATACGTGTCACTGCCCGCCCCTGGCGGTTCTCTGAATTTTTATTTTTAAATAGACTCTGTCATGATTAATTGACCACATATGAAGTTAAACAATTAAATTCTATCGAAAACCTTAAAAGTAAATTCCGTGCCTCAAAAAATAAGTTTGAGAGCGTTTTAAAGTTTTAAAACCAAAACCAAAAACAGCGCACAGAAAAAATGGCCGCCCATTCCATTTTTGTCGGCTGCACTCGGTTCCATTCAGTTTCACTCGAACTCGCCACCTGATTGGCCAACCTTCGCTGTCAATCACAGAACATTGAGCGAGGACGCTGATAGGACAGTTCACACGGACACGGACGCGCACAGTCGCGCACGGACGCACATGCACTTCATTTAATTTACGTCCCGGATACCCGGATGTCAAAACATAAATAGTAGGGAAAATACGGATTTCAGAAAGAGGACTGTGTTTCAATGCAAGAAAATACCCCAGCATCATTATATAGTGGCTGATAGAGGGGAAAAAATGCAAAATATATATATATATATACACAGTACATATTTTTAAATGTAGGGACAGGTCGATTTTTAAAGAAGGGTACCCCTGGAGAAAATGTATGTGCCCTGATCTAAAATGCCATGACCCTCCATATACAGTACATATTTTTAAATTTAGGGACAGGTCGATTTTTAAAGAAGGGTACGCCTGGAGAAAATGTATGTGCCCTGATCTAAAATGCCATGACCCTCCATATACAGTACATATTTTTAAATTTAGGGACAGGTCGATTTTTAAAGAAGGGTACCCCTGGAGAAAATGTATGTGCCCTGATCTAAAATGCCATGACCCTCCCTTTGATTAAAAAAGAAAAAAATCAATGACCCTCCCCAAGTGATTTAAAAAAATAAGATTAACCCTCCCCACCTATAAGTGTCACGATATATTGTCCCACGATATAGCCTATTGTGGTATTAAAATGTGACGATAGGTATTGTCAAGATGTCATACTGTATCGTAACATTTTAATTATTTTTATTTTTTTGCCGGTGAAAGTTATAGGAGTTCTTATTGTATGGTGTATGATACGAAATGTAAAGCTTATCATAATCACAGTAATTATTAATCATGTCTTCCATCATATTCAAGATATTTTGGAGAGAAATGAAACAGACTCCAGTCACTTTCAGTTTAAAGCACTGCAGAGGGGAGGTGTTGTGTGTCAACTGATGCTCGTTGACACTTGTTAATGTGACATGCATCAAAGCAGTTATGCCAGTCTGCACTCTCAAATAGGCCTACATCTAATCTAAGATTGTTTACATGGTATTATACTGTGTCTGGTATTACAGTAACAGTAACTAGGCTGCACTTGGTTGGTAAAGTCCAGATGACAAAAATATGAGGTTTGTGGAATTTGTAGTTATGCAGTGTTATTAAATTATATTTGTCATATTAGTGTCTATCTGTCCTCTGAAACAATGGGTTTATAGTTAGTGAAAACTTCACTTCTCCCTTAAGCTTGCACAAATGTATTTATTTGTGTGTACAAAGCACTTTGTAATTGTTTTTATTTATTTTTTACAGTGCTTTATAATTGTTATTTTAAACTAAAGATGATGGCCAATGTTGATGATACATGAGAAAAGAACATTAATAATGTATCATGTCGATATCATATGCCCAATGATAGTGTTATCTTGACACCCCTAACCCTCCCCATCAAATACAACAACATGACATTTAAAACTGATAATATGTCCGATGTTTTGCTTTCCACATTGATTAGAACATTACTGTAGTCAGTCTTGCTAAATGCACAGTGTAGTGTCTGTAGTGGTAGCAGAATGGACAGTGTTCTAAACTTACATGTGGGAAACCCATTGAATCCCATAATAATTATTAACTACGGTGAGTACACTGTTGCCTACATCATGGGTTTTCAACTGGTGGTCCGTGGAGGTATTGCATGTGGTCCCTGACCATGCATTTGTAGGAAATGTAGGAAAGTGAAGATTTGCATTATATTTTATTTTATCGATGGTGGATACTGTTAATGTGCGTGACAACAGAAAGGAAATTCAACTCAAGGATGACAGTTTTACACACGCACAAAGCGCAAAGTATTTAAAGGAGGTTTTAGTACATCAAGGTAAATACAGGCTTTTATTTGGACATCCGACTCAGACATCCGACTTCCAAGTAACTGACAACATTGATACGTCATCATACATCAAATAAAATCCTGTATTTACCTTGATGTACTCCGACTTCCAAGTAACTGACAACATTGACGTGTCATCATACATCAAATAACAGCCTGTATTTACCTGTATGTACTAAAACCTCCCTTAAATACTTCCACAGAAATGGGAGTTAGAATTTCAAGGGAAACTGTACCGGTTTACCTGGTTGAGTCATCATTAGTAGGAAATGTGCCCATGTCAATCGCATGTGCTTGCTTGTACTTGTGCAATTCGAAAATGGCCCCTGTCTGAACAAGTCTTAACAATTAGGCTATCAATTATGGCCTGATGATTCTGGTTTTACTCGTGGAGCTAGGCTGGCATCTATGCATGGGTGCCAGCATTTTATAATAACAGATTACGTTGAGTGCCTGGATTTTTAACAATTTTTGAACCTTTTTCAAGTAGTCACAAAATATTTTCAGTGATCACCGTCCTCACGGTGATCCCCTCATTACACAGATAGAGGTCTCGTACAATCGGGGGGAAAACATTAAAAACATTCGGTAATACGTTCCATAGTTACAGCCAGTTGAAAATAGTCAAATTAACTGTAAAAAAAAAAAGTACACAGGAGCAGAGATACAGCCTTTTGAAGTCATAACTTAACAAGGAAGTGGATTCAAGTCTAAATCTTCGAAAAATTATATCTCCTGTTGCTATGGAGGGAAAAAAAAAAAAAAAAGTTTTTTTTTTCTTTTCTAAAACGTATATATACGGTTTTGGCACTCCATGTTTGTATTGCCAAAAACGTATATATACGTTTTTGGCACCCAATGTGTTAATCACATGCACAGAATTACTTCAAATGATTATGAATATCCAGTTATAAATTCGTCATTGTAACCTACCTGGTGTATGTAATTCTATGAGCAACAAAAACACACTTAAAAGAGGATATCTCTGTGTTGGAAATTGGGATAATGCATCTCTATAATATGCCTAACACCTGTTGAAGTGTTGCTTAATTGTTCAACCACCATCGTTAAGACGCTGAATAGATTTGACTGGGTCATTCACACTTGCTGTGCGTTGATGGCTTGTTAACGACCATCATTGATTCTAAATAGACCAAGGTCTTACTGGATTTGAATCCTTTGTATCATTTGAAATAGAGAGGGGTCTCTTCTACTGTACTAAAAATGTATATAAAAAGCTGACTATTTTATCAATTCAAAATTGCATGACCCTCCCTTGGATTCAAAGTAAAATTAGCTGACCCTCCCTTGTACAAAAATTAGAAAGGCATGACCCTCCCCTATTTTCCTCCAGGGACCCCCTTCTGTAAATTTCAACTGGTCCCCTAGGCTTCAAGTTACCTAGACTCCCTTTAACTTGTACATAGTCAGTGAACTTGTACTCTCTCTTCTCTCTCTCTCTCTCTCTCTCTCTCTCTCTCTCTCTCTCTCTCTCTCTCTCTCTCTCTCTCTCTCTCTCTCTCTCTCTCTCTCTCTCTCTCTCTCTCTCTCTCTCTCTCTCTCTCTCTCTCTCGCTCTCTCTCTCTCTTAACCAGTGCATTCTGGGATATGATATTCAGACTGCTACATCAACAGTTTAGGCAAATTGAGTCTCTGTAGGATTTGTAAAAGGGAGTAATCAGGGACCTGTCAACCTGAAACTTGGTGAGTTTACTTAGGCAGAAAAGTTGTTACAGACCTCTCCTACAAACCATGAAAAATTAGATTGTTATTGATTAATGAACCAAAGTATTTGTAGCTGACAATTGGTTCTACCTCTTGACCCTCAGTGATGGTGTTCTGAATGAAAGGACCATTATGTCTTTTGTCTTTAATACATTGAGCTGAGTTTGTTTTTGCACCAGTTTAAAAATAATCAACCACAGGGCCATGAATGATTCATCGCCATTGGCAATTGGCAATCTTCAGTATATATCGGTTATGAAACTGGCCCTGACAGTCATCGTTGCTTTCCGGCAGGAACCAGCTAACTCCATGTGTGTGTGTGTGTGTGTGTGTGTGTGTGTGTGTGTGTGTGTGTGTGTGTGTGTGTGTGTGTGTGTGTGTGTGTGTGTGTGTGTGTGTGTGTGTGTGTGTGTGTCTGTGTGTACATACATAGCTATTTGTATTCAATATTCTTGCGGTGGAAGTCCCATGTATGGGTTCACATAACCCAGCAACCGTATGCAAATTGCGCCACTGACAGGTGGAGGATGAGAGCCAACATTTGCCTCATTCGGATCAGAAAATGCTTGCACAGTCGACAATGTTGACAATGAAAAATGATTGATGATGATCAAACAGTATTGCATAAGTGAATGTAAACAGTAGTTACCATAACCAGGGCTATATAAGAGCATGGGTTGAAGCAGGACGTACATCGGTTGATCATCTTCGATCTGACAACATGACCAACCTCCGACTCCTGTGTGTCCTCATCGGTAAGTATAGACTCTTCAAAGCTTATTTACAATAACATAGCCTCACAGCCTCATAGCATAATTGCCTAAGTCACATTTTTAAGGATTTCAGGAAAGAAGATATTAAAAATGTACTTGGGCAAAACATATTTTTTTTACTTAGGCAAAAAAACAAATTTTGCCTAAGTCATGTTTATCTGCCATTTATTTATATTCCCCTGTATTCCTTGGATCCTCACCCTCCATAATAATATTCCCTGGCCATTAGTGCCAGATTACATTTTCCGCCATTTTGTGTTTTCTTCAAAACACACAATTCATGTTTTGATACTGCTCCTACAGATTGTTTTCAAATCTCACACAAATCGGTAAACATTATCTCTGGGGTCATGTGATCAAGATGTACACGTTAGATTTTTCAGACGTTCCAAGATTTGTGGGCCCTGGACAGGCAACCCGGCCTGGCAGACACCTGTGCTCCGAGGAGCACACTTTTCTGTTTTATTTATGTATCTACTTACAGGAGGGAACAAGTGACATCATCTTGGTCTGCCTATTGATTGATTTAAAACTAATCTTCATTTTGTGTTTGTGACTGTTGTTATTTATTTTTTATTTACATCTTTTTAATATTTGACACATCACTGTGTTGTGTATGTTTCAGTGTTGGCGGCTGTGTGCTGGGAGGCTAACTGTAAGTACACGTCTTTCAACCAGTGTTAATTTTTACAGCAAATTTTGATTTAGTTTAGTCATAGTCTTTTGAATAAAAACAAGTTTTAGTCACATTTTAGTCATCTGACATGTTTTAGTCTTAGTCTTGTTTTAGTCGACTAAATCTACAGTTTATTTTGTCGACAAAAACTTTTTTTTTGGCAGGCCTTGATGGCGTCAAGGCCTGATTTTACACTTGGTTGCATGCTGAAAATTGCTGATCTACAAGCTCACAACGTGTTGCGCTGCGACCCGTTGTGAGCTTGTAGATCTGCTATTTGAGTTGAGTGCAACACCCGAGCACAACCAAACATGAAATGGCTTGTCTTTTACTTCTACTAGAACTCTTTTCCTCTATAGTCCCTCCCAAACATTTTAGTCTAGTTTTTATTTGTTGACAAAATTGTCAATATATCTAGTCTTAGTTTTAGTCATCATAGCTTAGTTTTTAATTCGTTTTTGTCAGTGAAAAAACGTAGTCGACAAAATGATTAATTAATATTAACGTGTGTGTGTGTGTGCTGTCAAAACTATTGGATTTGCCAGCTACCGCCTTCAAGTGTGGTGCCTACAATGATAGACTCAAGTGCGGTAAGATGAAACTCTTCGATGCTAGCTTGAAGATAAGTGACTATAAGGCCCACGTTTACTGATATTTTTCCAACCTCCATAAAGAAAATACAATACATAAATAAAATGAATAAATCCTGTCCACATGAGAGATGAGTCACACGCAGCAAGGCCCTCGGGGTGGGGACTCCCGTAACGGCCTAAGGCTACTTTAGAGCCTAAGTGCCAGGCCAAAATGTTTTATACCACGTTCAGAACAGTGTTAACCAAACATAAACGACCCGTTATATATCGGTCATTATCACACGGCTTGGTTGAATGCTTGATTCTGATTGGTCAATTGCTGAATTCAGCGGTGTGTTATTTCTGGATAATGACCGATGAGCTCAATAACAGACCGCTGTCTAATCAAAGGCTCAGAGCACCTGCTGGCTGCTTGATTTTATGCTGTATCCAACATGACAGCCATGTAAACAAACGCACCATGCCATTTACAGCTAAACATTCTCCCAAGAATGTTTTGGAAAACACTTGTAGCGAGAAATAGACAATGCATTAACCAAAAACGTATTCTATTTGATCAAGACTTCCTTGTTTTCTGAGGCGTGTCCGCCCAGCGCAACACTTATGGAATACTTTCATTGTCGTAAGCAAGGAAATACTTTGTTTTGTTGTTACTTTTGGGTCAATTTATTAATCTATTTATTAAGTATTCGTGTAATAAGTGGGATAATTGACGGGTAGCCGGTCATTATTAATAAATAAGTCCCGACAGGGTGATTATGTGTGACAGTATGTAATGTGAAATGTTTGATGGAAGAATGTATTAGCTGGTTCTTATTCTCTGTAGGAGGAGGACATGTCATCTCGGTACATGGTGTGGTGAGGGCATTCAGGAAAAACATTTTCTTTCACTGGGTGTATTTCAAGCACGTAGATTGGCACTGTGCCCGTAAATTGCACAAAGCAATTAAACACAGGTAAGAATGCACACACATACACACACGCTGTCACACATGCAAGTGGCGCACACACACACACACACACACACACACAAACACACAAACACACACACACACACACACACACACACACACACACACACACACACACACACACACACACACACACACACACACACACACACACACACACATTTCGGCCATTTGAAAATAGCAGATCAACAAGCTCACAATGCGTCGTGATGCGACACATTGTGAGCTTGTTGATCTGCTATTTTCTAAATAGTTTTTATACATTTCATACATTTGAAAACTTGTGATATGGGGACATTCTGCATAATGAGTAGGCCTACGTACTTTCTACTTTTGGTACTTTAAATACATTTTGTTTCCAATACTTTTGTAATTTTGTTCAAGTAGATTTTTAATTCCTGACTTTTACTTATAACAGAGTATTTCTACATTGCAGTATTGATACTTTTACTTAAGTAAAAAATGTGAACACTTTTTCCACCACTGCTGTACAAGCTTCTCTCTTCTTCCTCTCTCAGTTGTCAAGGCCATCAGTCATGTGACCTCCATGCCCACTCACTGCTGCCCAAGCATGGATGCAGAACCGGTGGACATTGGTGCACACAGGTCAAATGGACATGCACGAAGAAATGTACGTGCACGCCATGCATTCATGCATCTTTCAATTGTGTGTTTGCATGAGAAGAGAGAGAGAGAGAGAGAGAGAGAGAGAGAGAGAGAGAGAGAGAGAGAGAGAGAGAGAGAGAGAGAGAGAGAGAGAGAGAGAGATCATTATAGCTTTTAAGTCATCATTAGTTTTAGTTTTGTCTTTCATCACGACTTTTTGTGTAGATTTTCAGTTTAGTGCTAGTTCATTTATTTTTTAGCGGTGCCAACCGCTCTACACTTGACTTTGTCCGTATGTCCGTCCGTCCGTCCGTCCGTCCGTCCGGATGAGCACGGGATGAGCACGGCAAAGAAGCAACACATACAAACACACGCGCACACACACACACACACACACACACACACACACACACACACACACACACACACACACACACACACACACACACACACACACACACACACACACACACACAGACTTGGAGATTGCCTATGCCATCTCTCCTCTCATTGGCGTGAGACTGCCACTGGTTATCAAAGAGGGGTCCAGGGACCCCCAGCGTATGTTATGTCCGTCCGCCCGTATGAGCACAGGATTTTAAACAGCTATAACTCCAGTTTCCAGCATGCCACCAAGTCCCAATTTAGTAAATAGGGACGAGCATGCATTGCTGAAGCCCCGCCCCCTCTGTCCAGGGACCCCCAGCGTATGTTATGTCCGTCCGCCCGTATGAGCGCGGGATGAGCACGGGATTTTAAACAGCTACAACTCCAGTTTCCAGCATGCCACCAAGTCCACATTGAATATGTGGACTTAGACCACCAATAGGGACGAGCATGAATTGCTGAAGCCCCGCCCCCTCTGTCCAGGGACCCCCAGCGTATGTTATGTCCGTCCGCCCGTATGAGCACGGGATGAGCACGGGATTTTAAACAGCTATAACTCCAGTTTGCAGCATGCCACCAAGTCCAAATTTGGTATGTGGACTTAGACCACCAATAGGGACGAGCATGAATTGCTGAAGCCCCGCCCCCTCTGGCTTCCCATTGGCTGGCCTTTAAACAGCCATAACTCAAGTTCGCAGCATACGCAGTACAAATTTTGCACATGGACTAAAATCACCAATAGGGACGAACTGTAATTACTTAAGCCCCGCCCCCTCTGTCTGCCCATTGGCTGGGCTTTAAACAGCCATTATTCCAATTTGCAGCATGCTACCACGTACAAATTTGGTAAGTGGACTCAGACCACCAATAGGGACGAACTGAAATGAGTTAAGCCCCGCCCCAAAGGCACCGCTTCCTTCACACAGGGTGTTATTTTTATTCTGTGAAAAGGAGTATTTTGAGTTTATTGTTGTCTCCACGAGGCCCGAAAGGCATGGCGAGAGTATGTTTTGCCGTCCGTCCGTCCGTCCGTCCGTCCGTCCGTGTGTGTGTGTGTGTGTGTGTGTGTGTGTGTGTGTGTGTCTCCGTGTGTCCGTCCGTCTGTGATCAGCTAATCTCCGGCACCGTTGGCTTGATCACAGCGAAACTGTGCACACCCACTCCGTGGATGCCAATTTTCACATGGGCCTTTTATAGTGCCACCAGGAGGCCAATTTGTGCAAAACATATTTTTTGACAGTACTCCTACAGATTTTGTCCAAAAATCACGCAAATCGGTACACATTATCTCTAGTCTTTAAAAAGAAAAAAATAATCTTTAAGATTTTTCATATTCCATCCTGATTGGCTACAAATGGCTTCCAAAGTTTGCAGCAGTGCTCGGTTTTGAACAAAATGCCTCAAATCATGAACATAGAGCATGCAATTTCCGTGAAATTTTGCACACATATTTCCACTATGCCGAGGAAGAAATGCCACTTTCAAATCAGCCTCATGGTGGCGCTATAACAGGCCGATTTGTGTTTTTACCTATACAGTAACTGCACCGATCTGTGTAAAACTTTGTATGCTCACTCACTCTCTAGAGGTCAAGGAAAGACCTTTGCCCTGCATTTTTCACATCTGCCTTTTAGTGCCACCAGGAGGCTGACTTATGTAAAATATTTCTTTTTATTTTACTCCTTCCAATTGTATCCAAATTTCACGCAAATCGGTACACATGATCTCAATAGTCATGTGATCAAGACGGATGTGTTTGATTTTTCATATTCCATCCTGATTGGCTAAGATTGACTTCTAAAGTTTGCAGTAGTGGCTTGTTTTGAACAAAATTCCGCAAATCATGAACGCACCGTCCGATTGCGGTCAAACTTGCGCATGCACATTCACACTATGTTGAGGAACAAATGCCACCCTTTTAACATTGGTCTGTTATAGCGCCACCAGCAGGTCTAATTTAGCAACAAAAAAATAATTGAACTAAATGCCTCAAATCATGAATGCAGTGTCCGATTGCCGTGCAAGGCCTAAGAAGAACTGCCACGCTTTTCACATTGGCCTATTACAGCGCCACCAGGAGACCTGTGCTCTGAGGAGCACTTTTTCTAGTTTTTTATGTTTAATGTTCAGAATCAGAATCAGAATCAGGTTTATGGTCACATCACAGGTTTACAAGGTAAAAAAGTGGGTGAAATTCGCTCTCGTACATCGTCCCCATCGCAACGTAATTTCCATAGAAAGAAGGGGGGGAGGAAGAAGGGGGGCAAGTGGGAAGGAAGATCTAACATAACAGCAAAAAGGCCAAACAAGTTATCTACATATTTACACTAGTACCTGACATAAAAAAATATGACGGAGGTGCCTGAGCATAGCAGCAATGTATACTGTACATGATATACTTATGGACGTTAAGGTGCTTAGAGAAAAAAAGAAAGAAGAAAGGCACATGTTGGTTTTAGTTTAGTTTTTATTAGATTTAGTCTTTTATTTGTTTTATTGTAATCTGGGGTAGTTAGGGAAGTTAGGGTATGTGATGTGAGCTTGTACATCTACCATTTTCGCTGTCTTTGAAGATTTTTGATATTTTTTTGACAACAGGGCTTAAAGGAGACACACCATGAATTTCACTTTTTTTTTATTTTTTTGGTATTTTTTGGGCTCCCCAGTGTCTCTTGTACCCCAAAAAATTTTTTTTGTTAACATTCAGTCATTCATTCTCATTTCAGAGATTTTCAGAATGGGCGTGTCTAAACAGGCCATCTCAGAATGGCAAATTTGCTTACCTCACCAAACTTTCTGCCCATGTATTTTGCCAGACAGAATTGCTCAGTACCGCAGTACAGCACCCTCCTGCGCAACAGGACGTTTTGGTATTGCAGCTGAAAGTGCTTTATAAGCCTGAGAGAATTGACTTGGGATGAGTATATCTGAGTGTTGATTTAGGCTCAAACCTTTTGAAAATGGTTTGAGGGACATACACCATATGATATTAAATATCAAATATTTTTTTTAAATTCATGGTGTGTCTCCTTTAAAATGGTAAAATGCTAATAATCCTGTCCAATGTATGTCTTAAATTTTAGATCATCATCATGGGTGATCTGCCTATTGACGGTAAGTGAACATTTATTTTACTTTTAAAAACATAATATATATATCAACAGTTCTATAGAGCACCAAAGTCTGACGTAATTTACACATCCTAGGTTTGTCTACCTGGTTCGCAGTTTTCCACCCCCATTCTGAATCCCCATAGACGTATTTAATATCGCGTCAAATAAGAACTGTGTTCCAAAAATAAACAAATGACCCCGGCGGTTTTACTCTTATGGATATGAAGCATCAACTGACGGTGAGAAAACGCTAATGTTACTTCTGCCGAATTAGTTAAATTTTTGCCAGAAATAGACTGTATCAAATATAAGTGACTGACAGTCATAAACGATACAGAACCTCCTCCCTGACAATATCGCCGAGACAGTTCGTTTATTTTTGGACCACAATTCTTATATGAGACGATTCTATGATGACCCAATGTTATTCTCCATAGCGAAATTACTTTACGAACCTGGGGATGAACGAGTGACGTCAGGACTTCTGTACTCTATGGCATTTGATGCTTTATTTAGATGCTTTGTTTCTAATACACATTACAATTATGCTCTCTTGAATAATATCAACTGTTGAATCATTGCCATTTGTTGTGTATGAATGTGTGTGTGTGTGTGTGTGTGTGTGTGTGTGTGTGTGTGTGTGTGTGTGTGTGTGTGTGTGTGTGTGTGTGTGTGTGTGTGTGTGTGTGTGTGTGTGTGTGTGTGTGCGTGCGCGCGCGCTTCTTCCGCAGCTCCTTGATGAAGACACTGGGAGGATAAGCCTCCAATCCTCCTGTCATCATAGTCATTAATAATGCAACACCATGTTGGTCTGTAATATTAATCTGTGAGCCTCAAATAAAAGTCATCTCATGCAACCTGGTGCCTCGGGAACCCATGTGTGTTTTTTGTTTTATGCAACCTGTAGCCAGTGGTGTAAAGTAACTAAGCACATTTACTTAAGTACTGCACTTGAGTCAAATCGCATTGTGAGCTTGTAGATCTGCTGTTTTCAAAAGATTTCGATACATTTTGAAAACTTGAATTGGGACATTTAGTACTTTTAATTGAGGTACTTTAAGTATATTTTGATGCCAATACTTTTGTACTTTTACTCAAGATTTTTTTAAATTCCGGACTTGTAACAGAGTATTTCTACATTGCAGTATTGATACTTTTACTTGAGTAAAACATTTTAGTACTTTTTCCACCACTGCCTGTAGCTTGTCTTGAGAAATAAAAAGTCTAATTTCAAAAGAATATACAGTATAATGGCACGTGTGTTGACCTGAAGTGACCAGTAAGAGTTCATCAAAAACACACTGAGGCTAAGCAGAATGTTATTGATATAGTTAGATTCAATGAGTTCAATGAGTATTAAGTACATGTACATAGGAAGATCCAGCAGGTCCTATAAGTAAGTAGCCTTGGGAACCAACTGTTCCTGAGCCATGTGGCCCATAGATAAACACATGTGTGTTTGTGAACATGTCCTGTAATTACTATAAATTACTATGTTTTGTCATTGCATGGCAGGCCAACTTACAATATAATAAATATAAAGCAGTAAGAACATTACTGTGCTCGCTCTGCAGCGAGCCCACAACTACACACACACACACACACACACACACCGCACACACGCACACACGCACGCACGCACGCACGCACACACGCACACGCACACGCACACGCACACGCACACGCACACACACACACACACACACACTCACACAAACTTGTACCTCTCCTATGTGTTTCATTCTCACCTGAGTTTAAATCTGCACCTCTACGTATCTTATCTTATCTTATCTTATCTTATCTCCCATTCTCAACTTGCTGTAATTGGAACCTACAGTTAAAGCAGGTTATGTTGTGTTCATAATCCTTATCTACAAATGCATCGGCAGTGTTTATTTTAATTCAAACTAATCAGTATAATCAGAATCAGAATCAAGTTAATTGTCACACAACAGGTTTACAGTGTAAAGAAGTGGGTGAAATATTTTTTTTCCAAGCTTCATTTTTGGTGTGTTCAGAAAGAAGAAGAGAAAAAGAAAGGGGGGAGGGAGGGCAAGGAGAACAATCTAACAGTAAAGAACAACATCAAGGACAGACAATATGTCCAAGTACAGGGGTTTGTTTTATTTGCTTTCATGAAAATCAAGAAAAGCCACAAGGAAAAATGGCAAGACGTGATATTAACATATTATGAGTGATTAAGATGTGGTGAATAATGATACTATATGTGACTGGTTGGTAGAACTGCGCCATAAGTGTAACGGTTTCGCACAAAATTATTATATACAGTATTTTTTTCTGGAATAGGCCTAGTAAACAAAAAACACCATTATGTTTCTTGTCCTAACAGGCTGTTCACACAGGACCATGGATAGGCGGCAACTTACCGCTCAGCTTGCACAGCCAATGCAAGCAGAGAGCCGACAGCCTCAAAAACAATACATATTGGCAGCCATCTTTGTTCATCTAATGCAGTGAGTGTGACCCGAGCTTTGCTCACACAAAGAACAACAAGCCGTGCCTACAACTTGTTGTGGCAACTGCACACAACACGACCACACAAACAAACCAAACATGAATGAGAAAAGTGACAGGTGCTAATTTAATTCTTAGAATGTGGCCTACATCTGTACTCTCAGAGTTACAAATAAAGAGGATTTTACATTACATTTAAGAAAATACAAGATACAACTCCACGATGAATAAAACAAAGATGATGTCATTAATACAATATAGAGGTTACAGGACTGTATGCCAAATAAATGCACAGTGGTGAAAATATGAAAAGAAAACTCACTACCACAATAATATTAGTTCATCAGCGCAAAACAATGTTTTTTGTTTATTCATAATGTAATGCGCATCATGTTTGTGTTTGTGTGAACAAACATGTTGTGTTGTGTGTTTGTGTAAGAAGAGGAAGTACAACTTCTGTACTTTCCAAATCTACATGTCAGGATGTGGTCTATCTATCTCATGTTGCAGTTTTGCCTATTAATATGTGTTTATTATTCGCATATGCATCAGCTAGAGCGGTGGTTCTCAAACCTTTTCAGGTCAATGACCCCCACATTAGCCGTGTTTAGCCGCGGACCCCCTACTGAAAACATTTTGTGCCAGGGACCCCCATACAAGGTTTTTGAAAAGAGCAGATCTACAAGCTCACAATGCATCACATTGCAACACGTTGTGAACTCGTAGATATGCTATTTTCAAATTGCTGATGTACTATAGGGTTAAAATGGTTAAACTGACCGTGGGGGTCCTTGAGTTCACTTTGAGAACCACTGATTAAGAGCATCATTATACTTTTATAGCAATTTAGTTCTTATGATTCTTCCACATGGTCATAGTATTTTTTCTGCATTAAAGATTGTCACAGTTTCGGCCTGTCCTCTGCTCAGCCCTTCCCCCTTGTGTTCCTTGTTTGAGAGACTGTTTCCACTTGCATGCCCAGCTGTGTGCTGTTTTGGCCTAATGACTTCCTTATTTAAGTGGACTCCCTATGTTTGCTTGGTGCCTTAATATC